>NW_006285040.1:6692931-6706903 GCF_000327345.1 Myotis davidii
TCAGGTTGTCTGATTCTTTCTGATTGAGTTTTGGAAGATTGCATGTTTCCAGGAGTTTAACCATTTAAACCAAGGTTGTCCTGTTTGTTGGCATATAGTTGTTCATAGAATTTTCTTAGTCCTTTGTATTTCTAGGATGTCAGTGGTTAATTCGTCTCTTTCATTTCTGATTTTATCAAAGAACAGGCTCTTGATTTCATTGATCTTTTGTATTGTTTTTTTTTTTTCTCTCTCTCTATATCATTTATTTCTGCTCTGGTCTTTATTATCTCCTTCCTTCTGCTGACTGGGCTTTTCGTGTTGCTCTCTTTCTAATTCTTTGAGTTGTAGAGTTAGATGATTTACTTGAGTTCCCCAAGAATCCAGTATCAGAGTCTCTGTTGCTTCCTGTGGCCTTGTGCTGAGAATCAAGGTTCCTGTGTGTGCATGTACCAAGAATTGGAGTCACTGGCTCTTAGTGTGAATGCACTGGGAATCAGGGATCCCAGGCACACGTGATAAGAAACAGAGTTAAGTCACTAGTGCTGATTGCTGCCTCACGCCCGGAGAATCCCGTCGGTCAGCTTGGGGGACTGAGTGCATAGTAGCACTGTGTTGGCAGGAGGTCCACTCCTGTGCTGCAGAAAGCAGACTTCAGTGTGTGCTTGCCCAGAATCGAAGTCGGGTGGCACTGCCGCCCTGCATGGGGCTTCAGGTTTGGTTGCAGATTGCGCTGCAGGGAACAAATTCCCAGTGTCCAGGCCTCCCAGGCTCAAATTCCTATCGCCCACTGCGCCCATGCAAGGGGCAGTTCTATCTGTTACTATGGCGCTGCCTGCGAGCCTGCGGGGAGGGGGATGGGCTCTGTTACAGAAATCTGCCGCCAGGATGTCTGGATTCTTGGTGTCTGTGGGTCTGTAGATGTGGTCCCAGGTCTCTGTCCCCAGTGGCTGCAGGGCCCTGGTTTGCATCTGAGATCAGACTGGGTGGTGCTGAGGCCAGGATCCTAGTCTCAAGCAGCTCTGTTTCCTAAGATGGCGTGGTCGCTGTGCCCGTGCTGGCCACCCAGGAGTGTCCCCAGGGAGCGGGGAGCGGGGCTCCGCCGCCTAAGACTGCCCGGTTGGGCAGTCCCCTTCGAAGACCTGCAGAATCTAACTGTCCCTAGCTCATACACACACACCACACACATCCACACACTCCTCTATCACTTCCTTGCGCTCTCACACTCTCTCCCTCCCTACCTTCCTGCCGTTTGCCATCTCCCATGCAGCAGTATTTCACTAGCATGTTTCCATAAACAAGCATTGGAGGTAAAATTACAAAGAGACTGTATTGAGATATACAGAGACAAAAGCAACTTAAAAATAAATAGATACCAAAGTTGATATCAAACTTACAAAAACTAATGAAGTACACAGTCGTTAACAACTATATGTCAAAAGTATGAACAAAATCAATCAATCAACCAATCCATACATCATATATCTTTTGGTGATAAAAAGACAAAGTTAAGTTTAAATGGTCTTTCATGAACTCTGAATTTGAATCCATTTCGTTCTTGTCATTTGCATATCAGAAATTGGGTAAACTGAATGCTTTGACAATCAACATGGTGATTACTTGGGTACTAATAGGCACTATCAGGGTGTAGAGCTTAGGGTGGACTGGGTTCCTTTTAGTGAAGGCAGTATGGAGAGCAGTGAAGAGCGCGGCTTTGGAACTGAGGTTGGTGACAGTCCTAACCTTTGTTCTTAATCAGCCACCATAGTGCTTCAAACACAGTCCTTAACATAGGGGACCAAAATCCAAGGCAACTGTCCGAGAAAGAATTCATGTCTTAGGGGCCTTAATATAGGGATGAGAGTTTGCTTGTATAATTGCATTATTATGTATCGAAGAAGCATTGGGCTGCAAAACAAGACACTTGGGGCCTATTGTCTCTCTGACACCGTCTGTGTGACTGAGCATCAGTATCCTTTTCTATAAAAACAATCTATGTTCATATTTTATATCCCCTTGAAAACAGGGACAACACAAGCTAGAATAAGTAGCCCTCTGGGGGCGGGGGGGGGCGGGTCATCTCTTTGGGCAGACAGCATCCGAAGTGGAAACAATACCAGAATCTCTGTCTCTTTTCACAGTAACAGGTGGACTAAGAGATAAGCAGGAGAGGGAGAGACAAGACAGAGTGAGGCCACTCCAGCTGGTGCTTAGTGAATGCAGCAAAGCTGGTTCACACATAGTTTGTTCTTGCTCAGGTCCTTGCCAATAACACAGAACAAAACAGGACTTTTGTCTTTCTGCAAACTTCCTTACAGCTGCAAATAGTTTGCTTTCACCTTTCTTACCCCCTCCAAGCTGTCTCCGATGTTCATTTTAACCCAATTTCACCTGTATTTAAGCACCACTGGGGAGGAGTAGCTCCTAGGATTTGTCCTTGTTTGGCAACCCCTAGGGGTGGCCATGCATGCAGGGCCAGGTGTTTGAGGTGTTTTGCTTCTGAAATATTTATGAAATCAGTCCCTTCTAAGAATGTCCTCGATTCCCCCCGAAGGCTCATAGATGTTGCAGTTTGCATTTGGCTATTTACATTAGCAAAGACTGTTGTACAAACAGGCACTGGCGGCCTGTCAGTCAGGGCCCTGCTGGCTTCACTTCAGAGGAGGACTCAGAAGTGTGAGTTAAATGAGCCCAGCAGGCAGTTAACCTCTAGGTCTGGAAAAAGCCTGACTCACGGAGTGATTTGGGAGGTGGGATGGCAGACCCATTTAGTTAGGCAGCCTGAAGCTCCTCAAGCCCTGCTAGTAAAAACAAGTGGTGATTAATGCTAACGTACACACAGTTCCTATGTGCAGGCAACTGTGCTGCTAAACCTCAGCAACTTGTCATGCAGGTGCAGTTTATTCCTATTTTACATACATGGAAACTGAGGCACAGAGAAAATATCTTGACCAGGATTTCAGAACCCCGAGTGGCACAGGGGTGAATGCATGCTGTCTGAATCCAGATCGTGTGCTTTTAACCACTATTCCACATGGCCCTGTGAAAATGTACTCGACAGAGGCGATCCACTTTTTGGAACAATTTAGTAATGCCTATTAAATAAACACTAATTAACTCATTCAGCAATTCCACTTTTTAATGTCTACCTTGGAGAAATGCACTCACTCATTCATCGTGAGTTGGTTGTGCCATGGTTTGTATTAGTGAAAAAATGCGGTCACCTAAAAACCCAGCAGTTCTCATGCTCTGGCATAATAGCACATAGCTATTAAAAAAGAATGAGCATATAATGGAAACTTTATGATCTATTATGAAGTGATAAAGCAAGTCACAGAATGAAGCAAATGGTATGATACCATTTATGTAAAAAACAACAAAGCAGTGCTGCCTGTTTTCTCTGCATATCTATGTGAGTGTGAAAAGGTCTGGAAGGGTACTTGTGGGATAATAACAGTGTTACTTCTGGGAAAGTAGAAAGGAAGGGAATAGAGATGGTCATCAGAGGAGTTCTGGCCTAATGTGTATTCTTTTTTCATTGTCTATTATTTTTATTTTCCTTTTATTCTTAAAGAATTAAGAATAAATAGAAATTGATAGGTGGATAGACATATAAATTAATTAATTGATTAAGAGTATTTTTAATGTAGTATTTTAGCTCAGGAAAAACCCCCAACAGGAATATAGAATCACAGGATGGTGAGGCTGGAAGGGACCCTAGAGATTTGCTAGGTGAACTGAAAAACACCTCAAAACAGGCCAGCCTGACCCTGCATGCAATGACGAAAGTGAAACTCAGGGACATTAATGTAGCCTAATGTAGCATGTCTATGGTCCCCCCAGAGAGTCCTCATTACAGTGAGCCTAGGATACACGCCTTCTGACTGTAGGGTGTGCTCGCACCCTTCACTATGAGCTCATCAACCAGTACGCCGTTGGCAGGTGACCCTGCAAGGTGCTGCCTGGCACAGCCAAAGGAACGTAGGTCCCATACTGGGTGAACTTGGTGTCTGCGCCCTAATATCCCTGAGCAATGAGACTACTGGGACCCTTCCCCCCAACCCCCGCACCCGCCCCCACACACACACCGCAAATGAAACAGTCTTTGACCAGATTTTTCACAGACTTTATGACAATTCTCCCATATGCATATTCATCCTGAAGGAGAGTGTTTCTATATTTGAAACTAATTTTTTTGTTTGTTTTGGGTGGCTGTGTGGCTTGGAATTTTGTTTTTAATTCTTCTTTGAGAATAAAGAGAAGGAAAAATCCTGCATTGCTTTCAGCTTAGGCAGCCTCCCCAGAGGTGTGAGATATAAACACAGTCTGTTTCCTGTATGGCTTTCCCAGGGGCACTGAAAATGTGGTGATGTTTAATTGGCTGCTCCATGTCTTCGGTGCCTTGGTAAAACAGCAAACACAGACATGAAATGAGAAAGAGCGTCTGTGATTGACTCCTGGAGAACAGAGTGATCAGGAGAAAAGAGCAGCTTCTATGTGCAGTCCAGGCCTCAGGGAGATGCTCAGAGAGGAGACATCTATGAGATTATGTTCAATTACAAAGAACAACAACAAAGAACAGTGTTTAGGAAGTCTGTATTGGGAGGAGCCACTCTTCTCCCCTGAAGATGCAGTCAAGACCCAGATATCTTGGCATATTTTAAAAAGAAACAAAACACCCTGTTTATTTTCAAAGGAGGAAATAGTAACAATAGCAGCTAACAGGCTGAGTGCTTATTTCTGTTAAAGATCTTTTCTTTTTTTTTAATTAGGAAACTTTATTTTTCAGGGCAGCTTTAGACTTACAGAAAGTTTGAGTGGAAAGTACAGAGATTTCCCATATTCCGGTATTATTATCTTTTTGCATTCTAGTGGTACATTTCTTGCAAGTGATGAGCCAAATTGTTAACTGAAGCCCATAGTTTACATTAGGGTTCAATCTTTGTGTTGTATATTCTATGGGTTTTGACATTATAATGATATGTAGCACCATTTTAGTATCATAACGAATAGCTTCACTATCCTAAAAATCCCCTGTGCTCCACCTACTCATCCCTGCCTCCCTCCCTGCAAACCTCTGTCGACCAGTGAACTCCTGCTGTCTCTATAGTTTTGCCTTTTTCAGAATGTCATATCATTAGAATCATACTGTAGACCTTTTTTTTTAAAATTAGGCTTTCTGAGGTAAATTCACCCTTTTCAGGTGTATAGTTCTATGAATTTTAACAAGTGTGTGCAGTAGTATAACAACTACCACCACAATCAAGATTAAAATGCTTCCATCACCCCAAGCAGTTCCCTCATGTTGTATTAGGCTCTTTATATGTACTTCCAGACCTCACTACAAACCTCTGAGGAAGGCACTCTTCCTGTGTCTACTAAGCACAGAGAGGTTTAGTGATTTGCTCAGGGGGCACACAAGGACTGAAGCAGCGGAACCAATAGTTGAACTTTAGTGATCTGTGTTTCTTAATGCCTGGTTGTAATGTCTTAATGTCCTGCTAGTACACTCCAAAACAGTGACACCGTATTGCCTCAAAGAACATAGCACTATAAAAAGAGTCTCCTGATGTATTTGACAATAAATATGACCACCCAAACGGAAATGGCTTTCTCAAGGTCCCAAAGTGAATGGTAGGAGAACCTGAAGGACTCTCAACCTGTAAACATGACCTTGTGAACACACTTTGCTCATAACAGGCACTTTACAAATGTCTCTTCTTTTGGATCGAAGTGTATTCGGATTCGAGAGGGAAGTGATAATAAGCAGAGTGACTATAGGTCTGAGATGCCTAACTCCAGGCTTTGCCAATATTCTCACTACTCTCCCCGTCAGAATGCTGTGAAGAAAGCCTGCCATCCGTAGAGGCTGTAGGGCAGCAGTATAATGTTTTGGTAAGGTGTCCTTTGGGGTTTTGGCTTGGCAGCAAGAGAAACAGATTACACATGTAGAGTGGAAGAATGACACTCCCCCCTCCCTCCCACCTTCCACCAGCCACTTGGAGAAAGTCTTCCTGTTGGCAGCCCATCCCCAGGTGATCTCTAGACCTGTTTCCTGACTGTAAACTCCTTAGCACATCACCTGGCTTCCCAAAGAAGAAATCCTTAGGGAAGGATTCATGCCCTTTGTGAAGTCTTGATCACGAGTACAGGGAGGCAGGCTCAAAAGTTGGCTCTAAAGCAGCCTTGGGCAAACTACGGCCCACGGGCCGGATCCGGCCGTTTGAAATGAATAAAACTAAAAAAAAAAATAATAGACCGTACCCTTTTATGTAATGATGTTTACTTTGAATTTATATTAGTTCACACAAACACTCCATTCATGCTTTTGTTCCGGCCCTCTGGTCCAGTTTAAGAACCCCTTGTGGCCCTCGAGTCAAAAAGTTTGCCCACCCCTGCTCTAAAGCCTCCGACAGTGACAATATTTACGCAAGGAGATAATGATGGCTTGTTGTAGAACCCGTTAGTGCGGCTTTTGTTGTTGTTGTTGTTGTTTTTAATTGAACTTTTTGTAAGCCAGATCTGAAGTAATCAAAGAGGTTTCCTTTTTATGTGATAAGTATTGGCATTCAAATTAATTTATTAAGCAACAGTACTTGTCAGCTAGCTACTATCAGAGAAGTAATTCTGAGCTGGAAATGGGAAGGAGTGTAATGAACAAAGTCTCCAGCTCTGCACTGGTTTGTGGACTGGATGAGAAACAGGCCAGCAAGGCACTTACAGTAACCAGGAGCTCTAGGGTTAGAACAGCGGCGGTTCAGAGAGAACATTCTACTGGGGACACTACAGTATCTGCAGAAAGCTTCACGGAGCTTTATCACATCAGAAAGGATAAGCAAGATTTAAGTAAGTGGCTGAAACATTGCCTAGTATATGGAATGCTCGCAATAAATGTTTGTTAAATTTAAAAAGAAGGAAAATACATGTTTTATGGGTATAACAGCCTGGGCAGAGACACGAAGGTGGAACTGAGTCCAGTCAGCCTGACTGAGGCAGAGGAAAGTGGAGCTTTGCCATGATGGGGAGAGTAGCACTAGGCTGTAGTGGCTCAGAAGGAAAATGACATTTGCTGACACCTTACATGTGTCAGACACTACAATAAGGATCACTTATCCCACTTGAGTCTCAACAATCTCTAGATATGAGATCTTGCCATTTCTGTTTCACACAGGTGACTTTCTAAGCTTCCTGCAGTAAGGAAATTTGCTCAAGATCAAACACCCTCCTCTTACATCCTATTTTACTGTGTCAAATGCTTTCTTAAGGGACAGATTTGGGACTTATGTGATAAAAGCCTAACATCCCCTCTCTTCAGTTCTTAAAGAATAGAAGTGTAGTGCTTTAGGAAATCATTCATAGTGTTCCAAATTCCAGACAGTGTAGTAAAGGATGAAAATGGAAATAAGGGCCCCAACTAAAAAGGCTGAATTGGATAGAAGCAACAATGATGGGAAAGACAAATATAAAAGTTACTTGAAACAAACCAAAGCAACAAGGCTTAAGAATAGGTTAGACATAAGGGATAAAGGAGGGGGAGAAAAGTTTTGGGGGCTGACAGAGTAGAAAAAATAAAGTGATACTGCCTTGGAAAGAAAAGACAGACTTGGTAAATAGAATCGTGTGGGTGAGAGAAAGAAGATGACAAGTTCAGTTTGGGACATGTTGATTTGGAAATGATAGCTGGAGACATAAATGGAAATATGCTGCAGGCATCTGAAAATATGAGTTTAGCCAAAGATCAGGCTAAAATATAAAATTGGAAGCCTTCTGCACTGAATGAAGCCATGACTCCGGCAATGGCGGAAGTGAGCCTTGGATCAGCCCACAATAGGAGACAAAGACAAAGAGAACCTAGGAAAGCTATCACATAGGGAGTAGTTGGAGAAGTGAAAGGAGAACAGAGATGATAGATGATAGATAAATAGATGCATAGATGATGGATAGAGAATTTGTCATGAAGAAGAGACAGTAGATAGTTTGTAGGAAAAATGACTTGCTCCCAACATTGTCAAATGACATAAAGATAGTGTATTAGTTAAGACACTGGCTGAGCTTCTGTAATAGAAAAATAAAAATTATAGTGTTAAATGGTTCAGGGCTGGTATGGTGACTCCACAATCATCAGAGTCACTGACCCTTTTCATCTTATTGCTCTACCTCCTTAACACTGGATACAGTGGACTGAATGTTTGTGTCCCCCCCAAATTTATATGATTGAAATCCCAACCCTCCTAATATGATGGTATTAGGAGGTGAGGACTTGGGGAGATGATTAAGTAATTGGTGATTATGGATTAATGCTATTATAAAAGGGACCCCAGATAGCTTTCTCACCCTCTTTCCACCATGTGAAGAGACAATGAGAAGAAGACAGTCTGTGACCCAGAAAGAGAGCTGTCACCAGAGCCTAACCATGCTGACACCCCCATCTGAGACTGCCAGCCTCCAGGACTGTGAGAAATAAATTTCTGTTGTTTATGAGCCACCTAATCTATGCTACTTTGTTACAGCAGCCTGAACTAAGACACCGTGCCTCCTCCTCATTGTCTAAGTTAGTTCCTCCACTTCCTGTTGTCACATTTGTGTTCAACCCTGCAGGAAGGATGAAAAGGGGAATGGGCAAGACTTGCCTTAGAAGTTTCACACATTGATTTAGATCCCATGGCCATTCCTAGTTACAAGCGAATCTGGGAAATGTAAATATTCAGCTGGGCAGCCATGTGCCCCAGTAAATTTCAGTCTCTTACTATATAATGAGCGAAGCATAGATATTGGAGGATCACTAACGTAGTCTTTATCATAAATTGAAAAGATAATAATTCAGAAAAGACTCTTGAAGTGGACAAGCTGTTGGCTGCTATAAGAGCCTATTTAACTTTTCTTTCTGTTTTCATTCTTGCTGTCACCCAATCCATTGTCCATGCTGCAATTAGAAGTAATTTTCTAAAGTATCACTCTTGTGCTTGAACACATTGACTTCCCAGTATTTTTAGGATCACCTAAAAGGTGAAGATCACCTCTCTCTGCTTTTCTCCCTAACACAGCCTATTACACCTCCATTTCTTCCTTATTCAACTCTTCCCATTGACCGGAATGCAGTTGTTAGCATTGAATCTCCTGCTGTCCCTTTTAGTATGCTTTTCCCCACTTTGCTTGGATTCCTCCAATCTTCCTTCAGGTTAGAGGCTATGTTCACTGGGGCACTTTCACTGATCTTCCCAGGCAGAGTCCTGTGCCACATCTACGTGTTTTTGAAGTACCCTGCATGTCATGTGTACCAGCTGTCCAGCTCTGCTTTGTAATGCTTGGTTTCTCTGTGTCACCCACTAACCTCTCAGCACCTGGAGGAAAAAGGTAGCCCCTTATCCAAATTTGTGTACCCAGAGGTTACAGAGAAAGTTCCAAAAGTATTCGTTGAATGAGAGAAAGGCATAGCTCTGAAAGACTCAAAAGCTATTATATATCAAAGCAAGTGAGAACACTTGAATTTCCTGCCCATTTACTGTTGTTTTGTAGGCTTAGACCCTTCTGCTACATAATGAAGAACTTGTTAATATGCTGACAAATGGCAAAGAAAATGAATTACTTTGACAAGGAACATTGGAGTGCAGCATTTATCTTACAACCTGAAACATTGTTGGGTGTCATGATTCCACGTCTCAGAGTTAGTCGGATGGTTTTTGGCAATCCCCATTTCAAGGGAGGGAAAATTGCTTATTGTAAAGGAACATCCACAACCCACTATTTAGCAGAGCTGTAAGAGATTATTTGCTGATTACCATGGCAACCACCAGCCCAACACTGCACATTAGTACACTTGTCTAGACAGCACCAAAGTCATCAGCACTTCCTCTCCTGTGTGCCTGATTTTAAACAGGCAGGTGTGGATCCAAGGTGCTACTGGGAGAGAAATTATTTCTCTCTCCCTGTGGGCAAATAAAAGGCACCCTGCGAGTATCTAAATGGCAAGCCTTGAAATATGCCCTAATTTGAAAGCTCTAGCATTAGTCTCTGTGTGTGTGTTTTTTTTTTAAATAAAATCTTACTAGAAATAAAGAACTAGAAATACATCCATATGGCCTGCCAACTGTGTTTAAAAATAGGTTCTGTGACAGAAAGCTCACTTTTAAATTTATGGCAAACTAAGAACCAAAAATGCCTTTTAATTGTTTTTTTCTCCTTGTCATCAGTATCTGGACACAGATACCCAAAGCCATAAACCAGATCATTATTGACTTAGAGTATTCATAGTGTTCCCATGGAGGGAGGAATTTGTGCAGGACCAAATGCTCCAGTGCCAGTCCCCTGAGCTTTGCTAAATCTCAGGGTCAGGGCATTCCTCAGACTCACCCGGTCTTAAATCTCTGGCAATGTCAGAATATCTATCAGCGAATATCCCCTGGCAATATTTTGAAATGGAGGACCTAAAAAAGCACATGTATATTTCCCCTCAAAATTGATGCAACCAGTCGTTTTGACTAGTTTATGAACATAAAAGTTTGTGAATAGAAACTGAATTATATTTGTACCTAGTTAATTATGTGATTGGTGAATGTGTATGCAATTTGTTCTAAATAACTGGGGTCAGGCAGGGACATTTGGCCCAGGCCTCTCATTCACACAAGGCAGCAAGTTTAGAAATTTGACCTTGTCTCCAAACAAGCATTCACAAAGAGTTGGAGACATGCTGACAGGATTGGAACCAGACTGCATTCGTCATATGTCTTTAAACTTGGGTCCATAACTGAGCCATACTGCGTAGCAGGGACTATGAGAGTATAATTTGTAAATCCCATCATGATTGCATGGAGAACAAAATGATATCGCATTGATTTGTATGTGTAAAAAGCATTGGTTTGTTAAATGTAAACATTTAACATGGATTACAAAATATATTTGTAGTGTCTTCATTTTTAAAAATACACCAGCAGTCTCATGAAACAGAAGAGGCCGTGTCTCTCTCAGGGCTGAGAGGCCTCTGGGGTCAGGTACCACCTTTATTAGTGTTTGGTCCTATAAGTCTTTTTTTTTAATTTTTTTTTTTATTAATCCTCACCTTGAGGATACTTTTTCCTCCATTGATTTTTGAGAGAGTGGAAGGGAGGGGGAGAGACAGAGAGAGAGAAACATCGATGTGAGAGAGACACATTGATCGGTTGCCTCCCACAACCACCCCCGTCAGGGCCAGGAATCGAGCCTGAAACCAAGGTACGTGCCCTTGATCGGAATTGACCCCGAGACTCTTCAGTCTATGGGCCGACGCTCTGTTCACTGAGCCAAAGTGGCTAGGGCTCCTCTAAGTCTTTTGCTTGACTTTATGACATTTGGTGGATGCTTAATAAAACATTTGTTTAATTAATACATGAATGAATGAACTGTGAATATGAATAAACACATGTGGCTTTCTAATCAACTTCTCTTAGATTATATCCAGATAGCTGTTACATGTGCCTTAGGTACGGTCAGCTAATGAAAGAAATGTCAGACCCAGGGAACAAGCCATGCGATTTTGGTATCATTGCATTGAACGGTACAGCCAGGGAGTCACAGGAAAGAACACAAAAGTACATCACTGATTGTGAAAAATCCCGGAAAGGTATATGTGTTTTAGTGAAAAGTGAAGTGCTGAATATTTTTTCAAAGAAATAAAGTTTTATTCTTCTCAATTTAATGCACCTCCGATTAGACTGTGGTCTAACAAATGTTAACTGTTTAACCAATACACAACAGCAAAAAGCCCTCTGTGTTAGTCTCCTATGGCTGCTGTAACAAATTATCACAGATTCAGGGGCTTAAAACAATGCAGATTTATTCTCTTACAACTCTGGAGGTCAGACGTCCAAAATCTGTTCCACTGGGCTGAAGTCAAGGGCTGGTCCCTTCTGGGGGCTCTGAGGGATAATTCCTGTGTTCATTTTTGCCTTTTCTATCTTCCGGAGGCCACCTGTGTTCCTTGACTCACATCACTCCAACCTCTTGCTTTCATCATCATATCTTCTGCTTCTTTCTTTGACCTTGCCTTCCTCTTATAAGGACACTGTGATTACATTTAGGACCCATATGGAAAATTTAGGATGATCTTTAAATCCACAAGTTAATAACATCTGCAAGTCTTCTTTTTAACCACATAAGGCAACATTCACAGGTTTCAAGGATAGGATGCGGTTATCTTTGGGGGCTACTATACAGCTTCTACACCTTCTTATCTCTTAAGTGGGATATCGGGCACCTCATTTTGTCTGGGATTCATTTTCCTTATCTGTGTAATCAGAAGATTGTATTAAAGTAGTTCCATATCTTTACAGTATTTTTATGGTGAAAAATTGCATTGAACTGTACAGCAGGGAGTCACAGGAAAGAACACTAAAGTACATCACTGATTGTACTTCCCTTTCTCATTTTTCCCTTCCCAACCCCAACACACACACACACACACACACACACACACACACACGCATGCACACACACATCCCAGAGTCTGGTTACGAATACAGATTCTGTAGCCAGTCTGCCTGGCATAGTACCTGCCCTCCAGTTACTAGGTGTGTGACTGAGGGCAAGTTACCTTACATTTCTGTGCCTCAGTTTTACCATCTGCAGAATGAGGACAATAATAGTACTTCCCTCTTAGAATGGGTGTGTGGCTTAAATTAGTTAAAACATGCAGTTGTTTAATAACTGTTAGCTGTAATTACTCTTATTTAATCACTCATGCTTCCATTTAGCTTATGTAAATTCAAGTAGCTCAGCAAAAAAAGTGACAACAGCGTAAATAAGGAGATTATTTACTCTTGCAGTTCCACTCAATTAGTGCCTGAAAGGGAGGATGGGAGAGGAAGAGTGACTCACCATCCTTCAGCCACTCTCAGCTCCTGTTCTTGTGCTTCTGTCCTCCCCAGTATAAGCATCTTGCATCCCTCAGTATGACTGTACAGTTTTTATATCCATGATGTTTGGACAATTGTCCTCGCAATGCAAACTAATTTGCAATTGAAAATAATGCTCTCCACCAAGGAAGCGAAATCAGCTCCAGTGAGGTTGGAGGCTGTATTCTACCAGTTGGGAGATATTTTGATGTCCTTCCACAGAGTTTCTTCTTGAGGAGTTTTCAAGGTTTACTTTGGCTGTTCCCAACTTGACTTCTAAGCTCATCCCTGCAAAAAATGCACCTTCTTAGTGTATCTGTAGAGACTTGGATTCCTTACAGTAATTCTTGACTGGGAAAGGCTGTAATGTCTCCACTAGCCAAACTTCTAGGGCCTCGATTTTAATAAAATTTGGAGCACAGACACATTTTCCCCTAGTAAAAGGAAAATATGAAGATATTTCAACAACAGAAGAGGATTATGAGTTCAGTTAAGCAGAAACTAGCATTAACACCATTACCTATTACGGGAATCATGCAAAGATGAAATGAGATGATATAGAGCTGTAAAAATGATCAGTATTCAACAGTAATGTTTAAGAGTAACAATATGATTACATCAGTTTTCCATCCAGAGGCCCCTGTGTGTTTCAGTGCTAAATCACAGAGTGCTAACCAGAGAGGCGTCATTCCAATCCTGTCAGCTTCAAAATGCATGAAACATTAGCAATTAGCAAAAGTTGAAATGTGAACTCCAACCCAATATTTTCTTGCCCCTACTCTGATTGTTACCCAGAGTAGGAGTTTCTACTCATTCTGGATCACCGAGCCCTATGAAACTCTACATACATACCCGACCCCTGTGAAAGGGTCGTTCAACCGCCAAAGGGGTCGCGACCCACAGGTTGAGAACCGCTGACATAAACAAATCTCTTCATTTAATTCAGGAATGAAACGAGAGGGGGTAGGGAACCCTAGGGTTACGAAGCAAAATTCAAGGTCTTTTCTCATCAAGCCACTTTCTAGCCTCATTTCTAGATGTTGTCTCTTTAACCACAACCATATCACAAAGTATCAGACCACCATTTGTGCCTGGCCTCAGATCCCATTGTTTTCCTCCTATTCCTG
>NW_006285040.1:6706936-6730490 GCF_000327345.1 Myotis davidii
GAGACTAGCATCCTGCAGGTGTAACTTAACGATCCTGCACTTCAGCTGTGTCTCTTGCTTTCTACTCTGGGACTTTGCTGGAAGGAACCCAAGATGATGTTGAATTCTTTCTTGACATTAGCATAGATGGAAACCTGAAAGTACACAGTAGTTAAAAATCCATGGGGCAGCCCTTGATGGGTGGAGGGCAGAAGCTGATGGATAAACACTCCCATTTCCCAGTCTGTGGGTAGACAACTCTAGGGTGTATTTCATACTGTTGCTTGGAGAGTCCCAGCAAGATTGCCCAAAGTAGAGTCCCATTTGATAATGTACCCATGTATTGGCTTTTCCCCTGTCCTTGCTTTACTCTTCCCAGACGTTTACACCCACTTCTTGAAATCATGTCCCAAAATAAATGACATACAGGGACGGGGGAAGTAGATTAATAATAATAAACAATACAATAATAAATAAATAAATAAATAATAAATAGTACAAGAATAAACTGTGTTTTGCATACTCACAACTGTAAACTTACATTTGCCAACTCCTCCCTGTACACTCAAGCTCAATCACCCAGAAACCTACACAAAACAATTCTAGCTTTACTTTTTCTTCTGTTGTATCTTAAGCCTGAAATGTCCTTTCTCTTTTCTATTTGGCAAATCTCTTTATTTTTCAATCCCTTGCTCAATTATCATCTACATTGGTGGTCACACTGGATTGGGTCTGCAACCATATTTTATTTGGTACACAGGTTTTCCTATAAACATCACTACTATGTATACTTGCTTACATGTTCATCTCCTTGGATTATGTTCTGTGGAGTTAAATAGAAGTATTGTTCCTACTCATCTTTGTATTTTTGTATAATGACAGTTTGTAAGCATTGGATAAAAGGTTGTTGACCTTGAATGGATGAGTTAAGAACACCTAACCTACCAACTCTACAGGGTTGCATAAGGTTCAGATAGGATCATGTATGTGAAACAACTTTGCAGCATGCCATTCAAGCCATTAAGCAGTTCATAAGATGCTCATACCAGGAAAATATTGTTCTAATCTCACTGGACCAAGTACATAGTAGATATACAAATATTTATTTATAATTCATATTAATAAAATAAATTTATCTTCTACCTATAAAAAAAGACTTTTATAAAATAATGTCATATGCTGGGCTATTATGGTTTTTGTGGGTTGTTTTTTTTTTTTTACAATATATAGACTATTACCATAGCAATAATAGTCACTAAAACAGCAAGGCCATAAACACTTACAATTTAATCTTGCTGTTTTAGTTGTACGGGAGAATCTTGGTAAGAACACACTGTAACTTGGCCAGAACATCTGTACTCTTAAGAAAACAATACAGAAAGCCAAAATATTGGTTTTATAGATGATTTGAAAGAGTTATAATTCTGAGGCATGATGTCCTTGGATGTCATGTGGAAATATGGGCCATGTGGGAAAAACTCACATTTCTAGTCATGCACCTCACATCCTATGGTCTGGCCATTGCCCTCAATGCCTTAGAAGTAGAATGTCTCTCATTCCCCAGCTAGTAGGAGCTAACTGCAACATAGTCATAGATCCCCTCTTATTAAATTTTTTAAAACTGATTTATCATGCAATAAAACTGTTATGTATTAGGTTAATACCTTCTTAATTATCACTTGCTATGCTAGAGATAACATAATTTATGTCAATAAAGATGAAGGCTAGTTATATTTCCTTCATTTTACTAAAGGTTATGATTTCATTTAGATTTAGTCAATAGAGTATAATCCAGCATCATCATGAAATCTCATCTTTAAATACTTCAGAAGGTATTGCTAAAACAGTGGACATTTTTCTCCATTGACACATTTACATTATCCCACCTATCAAATTGACAGTAGCTCCTTAATTATCTAAGTTCATGTTAAAAAAATTTCAATTATTTCTAATATGTCCAATTATTTCTAATATGTTCATATATACACATATAGATGATAGGTAGATATCTTGTACATCTGTGTGTGTGTATGTGTGTGTGTGAGAGAGAGAGGGGAGAGGGAGAGAGAGAGAATGTGTGTATGTGTGCATTGTAATTCAAGGAATTGATTTATGGGATTGTGTGAGCTGGCAAGTCTGAAATCTGAAGGGAAGGCTCGCAGGCTAGAAATTCTCTGGCAGGATCTCCTTCCTTAAAAAAACCCCAGAAACACCTGTTTTGCTCTTATGGCCTTGCAACTGATTGCATGAGGCCCAACCACCTTATCAAAGATAATTTCCTTTCCTTAAAGTCAAGTGATTGTAGGTGTTAACCACATCTATAAAACAGCAACACCTAAGTGAGTGTTTGGTTGAAAATTAGGTACTGTAGTTTAGCCTAGACAAGTTGTCACATAAAACCAACCATCACAGTGTTGTTTAGCTTATTCCTCTCGCCCTGTGCTATCCAATATGGCAGCCACTAACTATTAAGCACTGGAAGTGTATACTGTGTGAATTGAGGTGTGCTGTACTGTGAAATCCATACCAAATTTAGAAGACATAGTACAAATAAAAAGAAAGTAAATATCTCATTAACAACTTATTATTGATTATGATTTTTATTATTGATTATATGTTGAAATGATAGTATTTTACAAATGTTGGGTTAAATAAAAGTTATTAATTACTAAAATTAACTTTACTGTTTCATTTCACTTGTTTAAGCATGTTTCCTAGAAAATTTCAAGTTACATATGTGGCAACATTTCGTTTCTTTTGGGTATCACTGCTGTAGCCTCTGTATTTTCTCTAATCTAAAATTCAGACTCTAAAAATTTGGTTAAAGTTAAGCTTTCCCAGCAAGATTACATGGTAATGTTACTACATATGGCAGTAGACAGTATTATTTTGTATACTACTAGTGATTTAGGTTTGGCCACTGGATTGAAGGCATGATCCTGATTCTTTCATGGTAAAACGATGTTTTTCTCCTTATGATCAGAAAATAATCCTCATAGGGTTACTTTGTCCCCATGTGAACATGCCCTCTCTCACCAACAATTCGTCAAATGGTTTCAATCGCAATTAATAGTGCTTGCTTGAATAAATTATTTCACCAGAGATTGTAAGATAGCTATTGCCCAATTTTATCAGTCCTTACACATAAATAGTTGTCATTATTCTATAAGCTAGAGGTCGCCTGTTTAACTCAGAGCATTTGGTTGCTATGACTGCTTATTGGAAAGGGGAGATAAATTACCTCTTCCTTTAATTTCCAGTTTTAAAAGCAGAAATTGACTTAATAACTGTCATAAATGATGACAAATTACTTTTTGTTTTATTTTTTAAAATATTGTGAACTCAAGGACTTTTTATTCATATACAGACTATCTTTCAACCAACTTAAATCATTATTCTTTTGATGCTTGAATTTTCACAGCTTGGACTATGGAATCCCCTTCAATATGATTCCAGTTTCCTTTTGATACAATCTCATCAATCCTGGAACACATTCTTGCTTTTTGACACAGCAATATATCCCAAACTCACCTATATCTTCCTGCTCAGATCTTGAGTCATTTCTCCATGAAACACTGGTTCCTTGCATTTGGAAATGTATTTAGAAGCCAATATCTTGTGCTTATAATTGACTTTTTAAATTTACTTATAATAATATCTGAATTTCACAGACATAAACTTAGGGGTAAAAAAAAATGAAATTTTATTACCCTATAAGCAAACTGAAATTTCCATTATTGTCAGAAAACCAAATCTTGCCAGTCAAAATAAATAGTCCCTTCTGGATTCATTAGCCTTTGTTGGTTTAAAATCAAATTTAGATCTCTCTCTTTTCTGTCAGTCTTTCCCTTTCCCCAGAGATGGGACATACTTGGGGGTTAGGGTGGATGGAGTTCTTTGTGTTGTCCTGGCACCAGGAAGAGGCATCTGATTGGCCAGATTTCACAAATAAAACATAGGAGCCCCTTTTTCCAGCTGCAGCCACAACTGAAATGTACATGTTCTCTCTGCTGCTTGGTCACCATGCCTTTGCAAACTGTGTCCTCCGTGTCATAGCTGATAGGAATTTCTAGGTCAAATGATCCATTCACAACCACAGCCAACACCTTGTAGGACACAGGAGAATTTAGGATGGTCTCTTCCTCAACTCTGGGGCTCTAAAAGATTCAAGGAGCTGTATTTCTACTCCTCACCACCTATTTCTGCTTTAACGCTGGCTTCAGTTTGAAGTGTATTGTCTCCTACTCAAGGCCACTCATATTGATGTGGAGGGCCAAAGGGAACTTCAGAAACGAAAGACTTGTGTCATTGTTTTCAAATGTTATTTTGCTGCACGTGCCCCAGGGAAGATTTGCTATTCTTTGCCTTAGCTCCTACCCTTCCCCACCACCATATTTTTGCTCATGTGTTCCTTCTGCATAGGGTGACCTTCCTCACTTGCTACCAGTCTCACTTGAATACAGATATTCAGATCCACTCATTCTTCAGGGCTCATACAATACAGAAAATATTCCTTTCTCTTCTGTTCTAATCATGTCATCTCTTTCTTTTGGGACTTATTTATTATTCATTCTGTAAACTTATACTAAGAACGTATTACCTACCAAGGTTTGTGCTTTTTATTTGAACTGGATTATAAATTCTTTGGAAGGAGAATCAGTGTCTAGTTCATCATTGTATTATTTTGAATGATGGAAGGAGGGAATGACTGAATGAATAAGCATTTGAATTGCTGACCACCCAGACTGCAGGAACTTTATCTCCTCCCCAGCTCTTCGGACCAGGATGCCTGACTTCCTGTCTTCCCACACTTCTCTTCCATTTATTTTCATCTGCATCTATTTTCTCTTTGTTCATATTTCTAAGAGGAATAAGGGACCCATTTTCAATTTCCACTCATCTTCTGTCTAGAAACCATCTCCTCCTAATTTTTCTAAGATCTTGATTTAGCGATGATCTCCTCTATCTTTAGCCTTTCCACCCACTCCTTCTATTCAGTATATAAACTGGCTCAAGTGTTTCAAATCTCTAAAGCCCCCTTCCCCTTTTGCCTTAGAATTCTCCTTCCTTCCTCTCCATCTTCACTTCCTGTTACTTGCAACCCTAAAGCTATATTTCAGCCATATTGCACCATCTGATTTTCTATCTTGGTTCACTTCTCTTTCTTGCTTTTATGTGCAGTATTTTTGCTTATATATCCTCTCATTCTGTTTTTGTTATTGTTAATCCTCACCCAAGGATATTTTTCCATTGATTTTTAATGAGAGTGTAAGGGAGGGGGAGAGACACACAGAGAGAAACATTGATGTGAAAGAGAGAGAGAGAGAGAGAGAGAGAGAGAGAGAGAGAGAGAGAGCGATATTGGTTGCCTCCCACATGGCATGGCAGGGGATCCAGCCTGCAACCGAAGTACACGCCCTTGGCCAGAATGCAACCTATAATCCTTCAGTCAATTGAGCCAAACAAGCTAGGGTTATCCTCTCATTCTTAACTATTTCTATGCCTTTAAATCTCAGCTCAGCATCTTCTCCTCTGGGAAGCCTTCTAAAACTCCCACAGATAAGCTGGTTATTCCATCCTAATTTCACCTAGTGTCAAATAGATTGTGATTATCTGTTGGCAAACCTGCTCCCTCAAGTGATTGTGGGATCCTTGTGGGCAGGTACAAGATTCTATTAATAATATGTGCATTTCCAGTGGCTAGCTGTAGTAAGTCCTAAAAGCTTGAATTGAATAGACAAATGAATGAATGAACAAATGAGACTATCTTATTACCTATACTAGTATTACTATACTGTGCCCAGGAAAATCCCTATGATGGTCTAAGCCAATGGGTGTGTTCCTCCTGTGGCCAGTTCTGGCAAGGACAGCATGACCTTGGCAAGGTCGTGTCATGTATTGAATAGGAAATCCACCAACTTTCCTGTTTCTGTAGTGTCCTGGCCAAAGGAAAGATGGCTGTTTGCGGTGGAGGCAGCAAATGAAAAGACCTTCTGTGCAAGGAATGTTCCTCTCTTGCATTTCATTTCACAGGAGGTACCTTCTTGGAACATAAATCCTAATTCAAGGAGGGTTAAAACAGATTGTGCTCACAAGAGCAAAGACAAATAGATGGTTGTGGAAACCTTTATTCCAGTGTCAGAAACGTCTAAAATAAACAGGAAAAAGAAAAATAAACCCTCATAATTACCCATCTTGACTATAAATTCTTTCTATCATTCATTGGAAATAAGAACTGGGTTTTAACTTTAAAATACTCTAGCAAGACCCATTTACTTTGCCAACCCTAATACACATTTTAAAGGGGTGGAAGGTAACCATTTAAGGTCCCATGGCTAGTAATTGGCAAAACTGGTACTTGAACTCAGGTTTCCTGATATTCCACCAAATACCTTTTCAACCTCATTGTCTATCTAAGTATATGCATAAGTAGAAAAAAAGTACATAGAAAAAAGGAAAACTTCTACAGCTGGAATGTATTAGGGAACCTTAAAATAGTTTAACAGCTTGGATATAGTTCCAAATATTAGTGCATTTATCATTTTCTTACACTAATCCATGACCTGGTGTCAATCCTTCCTGGCACTTAAAATATTTTGCTTTGAAATAACCATTTCATATCTTGGTTCTTCAACCACAGAATCATGATTCTACTTTTTGAAGGATCATGGAGATAGACTAGTAACAGAATTAATGAAAGTCAGTGTTCGATAGTGAATCTGTTGAATTGCCATCGCATAGCTATTAAGAACTGTGAGGGTCTGAAATTTGCCATATTAACTAATCTTACCAGTTAGTTTCATGGATGTCGACTAAAGACATGAAACTCCCAGATTAGGGTCAAAGAACTTGACAACTCATAGCAAGAAGAGTAGCCAGGGTGGCAGCATTTGCACTGGTTTCCTAAACCCCCGACACCCACAGGGCAACACAAAGAAGGCAGGTGACATTTGTTCTCACGGTGTGATGGGAGCGGAACCTGAAGCCCAGGAATTCCAATCTTTTATAATGTCATTAAAGCTGCCTGCCCCTCCTCCAGAGGGAGACACTATCTCTATTGCCCAAAGCTGCCTGCTATACAAACACATACAAGTATCCTTCAAAAGATAATCTGAAACAAAGTAGTCAGTACCTCTACTCATGAGACATGCAGAAATTAAAGGGACCCATAGTATATTGCTTTCCATTAATACTACCATTTATTTCTGTACGGTCTTGCTTTTGATGGCTTTTCTCATGAATAGTCCACTCCATCAGCTACTCGGATTAATCTGACTCACAGAGATTGGGACCAAATTTGTCGAATAGTCATATCCAGCATTTAATTAAGGATACTATCATCAGGACTGCAGACAACAGGATGAGGCCATCCTGCAATGCCAACTTCAGTTGCGTCCCCAGGGTCTCAGACCCACCTAGCTTTACATATCCCACAAACCATCAGTGTCTACTGTAAAAAGTCAGGTGGTTTCTCTTTGAATTGCGTGGCCTGAGGCTTTAGTGCAGGTACAGCAGGATTTATTAGCAGTTGGACAAATTCCGTGTCGGCCTGCTAGAAGGAAAGGGGTCTAGGACAATTCTGCCATCCAAAACAACTCTGGCCTATGAATTGAGACTGACCCAAAGGCCTTGCAGCTCTAAAGTGGTGTATTGACCAGTTCAGTGCAAGTCAGGGACAATTTTTTGTATTGTCTTTTGTAATTGAAGGATTCACATGTCGGGAAAGCTGTACTGAGGGTGCCCATAAATAACAAGTCAGTTTCCCTCTGAGAATTTTCCCTGAGTAACGAAAGTAGCCTTATTTTGGAGCGGTCTTTGTACTTGTCTGAGGGCTGCATTATCTGAAAGTGATGTTTCTTTCAGCACTTTCAGGCCTCTTATGACCATATTTCTAAGGTGCAAAACATTGTGTTTTAAGGAAAAGGAAAATTAATGCCTGGCTTTCACAAAAAAGTACAGTCCTGGGGAAGTAATCGCTATTTGCAATCACTGGGGCCCTCCTATTGGGGCCTACTTCAGTCAGGGACACAGGTTGACAGAGCCTCAATTGTGTCTTCATAGTCAGCTTAGGGCTCCATCTTTACTTACAGTAATTGAGTATAATCCTTGTTTTGGATGAACTGCCTGAGGGAGTCCAATCTGACTTACTTACCCATGGCACCATCTAGTTGGCTGTTGTCCAACCCATGAAATGACTATTACCTGTGGCAGTGGGAGTGGTAAAGAAGATCCGGAAGTGCCGGCAGGTTTTTTGGTAAGGTTAGTGCAGGACTGGGACCTTCCCTTGCTGTTTCTGAGATTTCCTAGTAAGGCTAAAGGCATGCTAACTAATCAAGGTCAGAACTGTATGGTGGGGGATGTCAGACCCGGCAGTTAATTACATTTAAAATGCTTCCAACTGTCAGGAAGAGCTAGGGCACGGACTAGGGCAGTTTCCTTCCTGAGGGTAGTATTAAAAGACAAAGATCCATTAATGTCCCTTCTTCTCCTGTACCTACCAAGGTCTAATGTGTTTCTTCCATGGAGGTCAGGGTTGTGGCTCTCCCTCCACAGCCACAAAATCAGTATGCCCTATTTCGGTAGCTGTAACTTTACCATGTTTCAAGCTATCCCCTTCTCACCCTTAGATCTTGCATCTAAAACAGGGATAGGGAACATCCAGCCCCAGGGCCATATAAGGTGTGGAAAATCATTTGGTGTGGCCCTGCTAAGGCATTAAGGGTGAGTTAATTAAATGTTTGACCAAATAGAACAGGATAAATTTTAAGTTGATAATTTTGTGTGGCCCTTGAATGATATTATAAATATCCAAATGGCCCTTGGCAGAAAAAGGTTCCCCACCCCTGATCTAGAAGGTTTCAGTGCAAGAGGGCAAAGAGTTATAACACTTAGGTCCTTTGTGTCCAACACTTTGTTCTGCATGGGCCTCTTAGCAAGTATTGTACTCAACTAGGTGGCCGTTATTCTTATGATCATGATCTAAGACCATGTCAGATTTACAAAGAAAACCAGAAGATGGCACCAGAATTAAGTTTGAATTTACTAGACCCCTTTTGTCTGGCTGCCACCTAGAGAGTACACCAACCAGGTTGGCCTGAGGTTGCCATTAGGGGGGAAAAAGTTGTCATTTCTAGAAATTGTCACGGTGAAATTTCAAGTTTTCAAAGTAAAATTTCAAGTTTCAAAGTAAATCTACATAACTCCTTGTCCCTACCCAGGAAGTGTCTGTGAGATGATTCCTCTCTGCGATGGACACATTTAGTGAATGTACTCCCTTGCTAAAATATGTGGACCATGAGTTGAGATAAGTAGAGTCAGAAATCCTTTGGATTGTTTTTTGGGGTCATTCTAACACTCCACAATACCTTGACAACCAGTCCATTGTTGAGTGGTTTTGTAATAAAAGTCATGCATTTTCAGAATCTAGAAAAACATAAAAAATGACACAGATTAGTTTCCAGGGCCACAATGGTGTGACCAAACTTGGCTGATGGGACTGTAACAGGAGCATAGGAGTCTGTGAAAGTGTCAACTGAGAAGAGGGACCACTAATAGCCCAAGAGGAATTAAAAGGCCCAATGTAATCAGTTTGCCAGGATAGAGTCTATGCGTATATGGTGTAGCTTCCTTCACCTGGAGACTAACAAGCCAACTTTTGTGAGGAGTCACAGCTCTGACAATGCATGGTAGCCTTGGCATCAGAAAAAAAATGTTCTTTGCTTTTTGCCCAGTCTATGATAGTGGCTGTGTTGCTGTATCTGGTAAGATCATGTATCTAGACAGAAATAGTAGCAATCTGGATGGTGCAAGCTCATCAGCAGTTTAATTCTAGTTAAACAAGCCCTTACTGGGAGTTTCTACATGAGCAATCCAGATGGTTGAACCAGCAGCTGCTGATTTTCACTGTTCACATCCACAAAGAGGGGCTGACTAAACACCTAGGCCATTGGCAACAGCTCAGAATCAATAAAGTAGAACAAAGTTCATCAAAGGGACTATTGGTCAAAGCTGTAAGAAGAGCCTTGAGTCCTGCCTACTGAGGATAGCGACCATGTCTGCTTTGGATGGCACTGAGGTTGAAGCAATGGCAGCACAGGGGACACCATTTGGTTGTAGCTTAGCTGAGCCACCAGTGAGCCAGGCCCAGTCATTGAGGGGAGCCTCCATGCACTGACTGTCCCGCTGAGCTAGTGGCTTTGCTGTAGGCAGTGTAGTGGGGAATAAAGTTTTCCCCAGAAAGTGAGTTGCCATTTCCTCATGTAAAGCCAAGATCCTGCTTGGGCCAGGCTGGCTGTGTTCCTGAATCTGCCATTTTGTTTGACAAGCAAGGCTTGCTGTGCTCTTCATACCTTGTTAGCTGCTGAGTGTGAGTTGATGGACCCAAAAATGGAATTATCAATCTCAGGAGTTATAAGGGGCAAGGTGTTCAGGGCCAACAAGAGCTCAGTAGCAAGCTAATAGCTGCTTTTCAGTAACCTTTTCAGAGAAGTGATCAGTCCATAAATAGGGAGTATTTCCAGATAGGGGCTTCTAGATGGAGGCACCTTTTCCTAGAGGCTCCAATAAGCAAAATCATCAGTCATAGAGACTTGAAGCTTATAGAGGCCATTAAGTTAGTTGGGCCCCACTTGGGATGGACTACAAAGATAGTTGGAAAGCAATTTATATGTTTCACTAGCATTTCTTTACATTCAGCTCTTCCTGAGCAGGAGAACACCTTCTGGCTCTTATGCAACAAAGCAATCCAAGCATATAACATATTAATTCTTACTGTAGTTACAGATGTAGAAGTAGCAAAAACAGTGAATTAAATTGGTCCAAAGTGCCTCACCCATAAAGTCACATTAGCTTCCCTTCCCCACTTTAGGCCCAGCCAGTTTTTATTAGTAGAATCCTGATGTCCCCGTCCATCATGGAACTGGTAGGGTGGTGAATTTGGCACCTATATCCAACAGAGCCATAAAAGTTTGAGTTCATTTCCTCCATGCAATTTCCCAATGTATTCAAATAAATATAGCTAGGCTTTGGAGACAAAGAGAACTTGGTTACACTCCTAATCCATATTTTCTCTTAAAGTAGCTTAGGCTAGGGAGAGGGAGGGATCAGGGACATGGAGGGAGAGAATGGCTCTGTGCCAACATGTCTTTGCATTCACTTTCAGGTTAAAGTGTTTAGGTGGTAGCTCATGGCTCATTCAAATGAACTTCCTTCTAATTGTTTGGGCTTGCCTAATGCTAGTCTATATCAGGAAGTCCACATGGCTGACCCCATCTATTTCAGTTTGGGTACCTTTTGACTGACCGTGAAGGTGGTATTGCTTTCTGCCCCTGTCTGTGAGATTCTCACTCTTTGCCTGAGTTGGGCTAGAGTCCTTGAGTGATACTTTTATGTTAAAGGAATTCACCTTAATTTGGGGCATTTGCTTCTCCACTGTCATGGCAACATCTAAGTTTTCACCTGGTTTCAACATAAGATCTAGGGGAATTTTCCAGGGTGGCAAGGCTGATCATAAGTATTTATCTAGATTCCTTTGGGTAAGTTTCTCATCCTCTAGTAAGTTATCTTTATCAGTGTTATACACCCAATCCAGAGCAGTAAGAGCTGATATAGTAATCAATAACTTATCTATGGTTTCCCATGGGAGTTCATGTAGTACATGGTATAGTATGTGAGTGAGGTAGCTGAGTTTAAAGAACCAGAAATAGGTTGGGCAAATTAAATAGCTATTTAATATCCAGCTCCTCTGTCCTCTAACACAGAGGAATAGCAGGATGAATAGGGTATTAGCCCTCAGTGCAGGAGCAGAGTTCAGGTAAGGTCTGGATTCACAAAATAAGACACTAGGTATTTACTAGTATTTGCTTTCTGAAGTCATCCATTGAGAAGGAACTGAGCTTAGAAGCCAGAAAGAGTGAATATAATGAGTCAGAATCTTGAATCAAAGGTCAAAACTCCAAAGAGAACTTGATATATGTGGGTACAGATGGGGAAGAAGCCAGAAGTATCAAGAAACATTGTCTTTCTGGGCTAGTGGGTGTCAAACTATCTGGGAGGAACAGGTTCAAAATAATTATCTCTCACTTAGTCTTCCAAAATAGAGTCTTAGCTAGTTTCCCTAACTCCAGACTCTTCACCTGCCAATTCCTCCTCCCTGTGGTTGCCAGAGTTCCATTTATGAAATACAAATCTGATTATGTCAGTACATCTCTTGAAACCTTTCTTTGGGCTCCCACTGCAGAAGGATAAAGTCTAAACTCTTTTGTATAACATTTAACGTCCTTCACAAGTTGGACAGTCTGCTTTGCAACCTCATCCCTGTGTCTCCCCAACATGTACTCAGTGTTCCAGCCACACAGAATTATATGTTTTTCTCCAAATACACCATGCTCTTTGATGCTAGTTTGCCTTTATTTCCTTGCCTGGAATGACCTTGTCTTTCTCTGCCTGGAAAAGTACTAGGTTCAGCTCAGCTGTCTCCCCCTCTACATGGCTCCCTAACCAGCAGGTTGTGCTCCCACAGTATCCTATTGCACATTGATTAAGATGCTGTGTTAGTGCAGTATCTGTGTTGTCCACCAGACTATGACCTTCTTGAGGAAATTTAGCATATAGCAGGCACTTATTCAATATTTGTTGAATGCATTAATATGTTTATGATGCACCAAACTGTTTCCTTGAGGCAATAATTATTTCATTTTATCATGTTAAAAAAATCAGATGAGGGCCCAAGAGTCTGAATTATTATGAATAATAACACCAGTCCATCAAGTATAATATTAATGATTTTATATTAGATATCCATTTTTCATTTCCAAAGCAATCAGTAGTAACTGATATAATTAAGCACTCTAATCTTTAAGATTATTAAGTGTGAAATTAAGCTAAAGTTATCCAAGGGACAGCAGGTGAACATGGTTTAGGAAATGAATGTTTGTGTATTGTTTTTTTTAGAGACACATAGGTCATATATATATACTAAGTACACCTTTTTCTATAATATTCTTACTTATTCCCAAATGAAGCATTCCCCACCATATACACATACAACATGCCAACTTTTTCATCACCTATTGTCTACAAAACAAATATCCATAGGAAATAGAGATTTTGTGTCAAGTTACCTATAAATACAAAAGATACTTATGGGAGCATTATTTGAACTGTTTTTTGTTTTTGTTTTTTAAGGAACCTTTCCAAAACATACTTCTTGTGAGGTTGCTACTATATGGAATCTCCAGAGAGTGCCCAGTATTTATTCTACTTGAGGAGAAATGAGATGGCCATTTTTTGGAAAAGCACAGTAAATGGAAGACCACGTCAGCTTGGAGGAGTAGCCTAGTTTCTCAGTATCTTAGGCATTGAGTGACCGTTTTGTAAAAAATCTTTGACTATGTTAGTGACCCTTGTCTTCATTCTAAGTATTATTGAATTGGAATTAAGAAAAATTTTGGCATCCCATAACAACCCTTCTGGTGTAACACATTGACCTTAAAAGTTCCCTAACATAAACCACATGTATATGTAGGCAGCAAACCAACAGTGTGTAGAACTTACATTGACAAATATTGTGCAGTAGTGTCCATTCTTCCACTAGTGAAATTTTATCACTTATATATTTAGAGCAGTAATGAATGATCCTTCAGTATATAAGGAAGATATCACCTGTCAGTCACAACATTTTCCCACTCAGAATGGGAAAGCTAGCAACAAATAAGCAATTAGAATTGGCTTTCAAGAAAACATCCATTTTCTATTTTTACTTTAGTGCATAAGATTGCATCTTCAAATAAAATCATCCTAGTTACAGTGAAGGGAAAACAATAGGTACTAATTGGTTATCTATCTATCTATATAAAAGCCTAAGCAACCGTCCAACTGTTCGACCATCTTACCGGTAGCAATGACATGCACTGACCACCAGGGAGGCAGACACTCAATGCAGGAGCTGCCAAGCTGCCATGATTTGGCAGCTGCGATTCTCGGGTGATGGACCCGGAACCAGAGAGGAGGGAGCTCAATTCTGGGGTGTGTCACACAAGAACTGCCCTCTTGCAATCCCGGATCCTTTGGGGATGTCAGAGAGCTGGTTTCAGCTCAATGCCCACAGGCCAGGCCGAGGGACTCCACCTACTGGAGGGACCCTGCTCACTCTGCAGACACCCTTTGAGCCCTGGCACCACCCCAGGTGTGGCCGGCCGAGGAGGAACCGCAGGAGGTTGGCTCCAGGGCATGTCCGGCCATCCACTGGCCACCTTCTAATTAATTTCCTTTCAACATGCACGAATCTGTGCACTGGGCCTCTAGTTGTTACATATTTTGTACATGGACTTATTACCATTTTCAACCCTCTTCTTCTACTAACGAGGCTGGAAAGCTAAAAATTATACTTCCATGCTCCCTGGCAATTAGAGTGCAGCCATGTGACCCAGGTGCCACCAATAAAATGGCCCTGAAAGACACTTGAATACTAAAATGAGAAATTGGAGGCTATGACTCTAGAGGGAGGATGGATCCCCTGATGTGCACAGTGGAGTTGGAAGCTGGTTCTTCTGTATTAGCTTAGGTGAAAGTTGTGATGTTCATACCTAAGCATATTTGGTGCTAAGTTTTGGGCTGAAGGTACAATGGTTTATTAGAATAGTCTATAGTAGGAAGTGGGCATTTTTCCTATCTTCATTATTTCTGGCTAGATAGTGTCCAAGACTGGTTCTCTAGCCCTCTACCCCAAATCCCATTTTTTTTCAACAAACTAAAGTGTTTTCTATTGTTTGTAACCAAGAATTCTGCATGCTTTTTCACGATCAAATCATATATTTCCTGTTCTTTAGCATATTCTAGAAAGGGAGATAGACATTAAACACAAATAGAATAAAAAAACATGTACACACCTGGCCCATGTTGCTCAGAGGTTGAGCATTGACCTATGAACCAGGAGGTCACAGTTGAATTTCCAGTCAAGGCACATGCCTGGGTTACAGGCTCAATTCCCAGTAGGAGGTAGGCAGGAGGCAGCCGATAAATGATTTTCTGTCATCATTCATGTTTCTATCTCTCCCTCTCCCTTCCTCTCTGAAATCAATACAAATCTATATATTTTTAACAAAAGTACAGTTGACACTCAAACAACATCAGGGTTAGGGGCACCAAACCTTTGTATAGTTAAAAATCTATGTATAGCTGAAACCGGTTTGGCTCAGTGGATAGAGTGTCGGCCTGCGGACTGAAAGGTTCCAGGTTCGATTCCGGTCAAGGGCATGTGCCTTGGTTGCGGGCACATCCCCAGTAGGGGATGTGCAGGAGGCAGCTGATCAATGTTTCTCTCTCATCGATGTTCTGGCTCTCTATCTCTCTCCCTTCCTCTCTGTAAAAAATCAATAAAATATATTTTTTTTACAAAATCTATGTGTAATTTTGACTTCTTCAAAACTTAACTATAGTTGGCCCTTCTTACCTGCAGGTTTCACATCCATGGTTTCAACTAACTGAGGATCAAAAAAAAAAGTATTTTTGATCTGCAGTTGAGAAGCTGTAGATGCAGAGGGCTAACTCTATTAATAGCCTACTGTTGACCAGAAGCTTTACCAATAATATAAATAATTGATTAACATATACTTTGCATACTGTATTATATACTGTATTCTTACAATAAAGTAAGCTACAGAAAAGCAAATGTTATTAAGAAAATTGCAAGAGAAAATATGTGAAGACTGGTCTATTTCCATTCAGTCTTTCTGCATGAACCCTTTCAGGGATCTCAACAGATAATCTGAGAATGTTCATCAGGGCCTTTCCTCTGTGCAGACACTAAACTTTAATTTTTGTTTCCCCAATTCTATGAAACTCTCTAAAACTCTCCTCAGCTTCTCAGTCTCAACTCTCCTCTCAGTCTTTGACCCTTGTTCCCAGCTTCCCAGTCTCTCTGATGTCTATTGTAAGTTTACAAATAACCCAAGGGAAAAGGAACACCAAATATTGGGTTCATTATTCTAATACTTCCCTTCTCTCTGGGATCAACTCTTTTCTGCTTTGGTAGCTCTCTGATCCCTTCAAAGAGCTAATTTCCATTTTTGTGTGCAGATTTCTATTGATTTCAATGGGAAACTTGGTCTGAAACAACCTAGTCCACCCTAACTGGAATTTGCCTGTGCTTCTATATGTGTGCATTGATATATAGGCAACTCTTAATAATACAGAATTTGATTAATAAATTTGCAAATTAACAATGGTTTAAAATAACAAAAAGAATTACAGAACAGTTTAATTCTAGCCAGTATGTATGTGTGTGTGAGTGTATATATATAATATTTCAAGGATTTCCATGGTAGAAGAGGTTATTGATATCATTTAGAAAGCAACATAACCTACATAGTATTACTGCAAAATGAATCATTCTTCACCCTCAGAAAAAACTATCTAAACTTTCTTTCTCCTGTAAACAGTGTTAAGCCATAGCTAGACAACTAGCTGTGTGAAGGCAGGAGGGAGCTTCCAATACTGGGGTGAGGATTAGGATGCAGAATGAATTAAATAAGGATAGAAAGGGGGGGAAAGGAACATGAAACTAAAGTTACATCTCTGCCCTACTTGTTTCCTGTTTAAATATGTTGAAAAACGAGAGAGAGAGAGAGAGAGAGAGACTCAACTAAGAGATACCAATAAAAGACATTTTAATAGAATAATTTGGCATTTGTTTGGTGAACACACAATACAGTATACGTGATGTGTTGTGGAATTGTACACCTGATACCTGTATAATTTTGTTAACCAGTGTTACTCCAATGAATTCAATAAAAAAATAAATTTATTTGATGTTTACTATTTCTAAAAACTGTACTTTGATTTATTTCACATATTTGGATTCAGGTTTAGGAGGATAAATGTATCCCTAAATATGATTACATTAATTACTTTAGCATTACAGGAAATCTATTGTAGAACACATTTGTAAGTGTTGGGTGTTTTTTTTTTCATGTAAACATACATGATTTAAGCAATTCATTTGAGCCAAAGAAAGGAGATGGCTTTTTTAAAGGAATGTGACAAAATGGAAATAAAAGTGTATGCATCAAAACCTTGACTGAGTTATTAAATCTCATAGTTCTTCAGTATCCTGGTTAGGAATATAAAAATAATATAACAGAGACTTAGCTGGTTTGGTTCAGTGGATAGAGTGTCAGCCTGTGGACTGAAGGGTCCTATGTTCAGTTCCGGTCAAGAGCACATGCACTTGGATGAGGATTAAAAACAAACAAACAAACAAAGCACATACGTCTAACAGCACTGCCACTGGTTATTGGATTTACTTCTATAAGTTTCCTTGATAGGCTCAAATCTGTTCCTGCAGCCCTTGTTTCTTCAGTATTCCACACTCCTTTTCCTTCTTTCTCTCACTAGTTTACCCCATTCTTTTTATTTTTTCCAGTACTCTCCACATTCCCTATACTGATTTGAAAGCCTCCCTATCATTCCTTTCAAACGCAATTTTCCTTAGTCCCTAACAGCTACTTGCAGTACCCTAATGCCCCCAGACTAACCCATTTCCTCCCATTAACCTCTAGAATAACATGCCCTTCCAATCCTTTACACATACCCCATTCCTTTGTCTTTTCAAGTCTCTTTGGCCATTTCTTTAAATTCTAGTTTCTCCCAGTAGATAATGAGGGAGTTGTTTAACATCAATACCAGCAAAGTCCCCCAATGTAGTCAGTACTATGTCTGGAACATAGTAGTTGTGCAATAAATATCTGTTATTTGATTAACCCAGTGACCAATGGCAGACAATAGTAATTTCTAGACCTGAGGCGTACTTTAATTCTAATATTTCTCAAAAAATGAGCAGAAAGTAATGAAAAATAAAGCTATGAGAGGCAGTGAAGAGGAAAATAGTTACTTTTTTGTTTTTGCCATTTTCTAACATTAAGCTCTTGAAATGATACATAATTATTTTTATTTTATTATGTTCCATAATACATCCTGGTACAAGAATGAATAAGAAATCTTGTTTGAATATTTGCCTGTTCCTTGTATCTTGATTAAACATTTGAAAATTTGTATAAACAAATAGATAAGTCAGAGACTTAACTCCCTGTGAATATATTTTCTTTCCTTTCACTGATTATATCAGCAGGTGTTCTGTGTCAGAAGTAAACATAGCAAATGGTGTAAGGACATTATATTTGCATAACTGAAACTCATGCTCTTTGATTTGCACGTGACTCTACCAGCCTTCAGAATCCTAACCAGACAAATACATCTGCAACAAAGAAAAACTGGCTGAAAGTGTTGGGACCCTCCCTTCTTTCTCCAATATTTGCACAATTTAGTCCTATAACTGTTCACGTGTGTGCAGAACTCTTATTAAAATTAAATAAGGGCATGCACACAAAGGACAGCAAAGGCAGTTTTTACAGCTGTGTAATCTGGAACATATCAGATACCAAAATAATTAAGAAATAGCATTTCTCATGTTTAGGTATATTAGCCCTATGTTTCCTAAGAGGATGGTGAGATACCTCAGCCAGGAAATCGTTAATGTGATCACTCAAAACAAAACTCCATAGTACTTTGTTGCAAAGTGATCTCTCCCCCTCCCCCACCCCTGTGGTAACCATAACAACCAGTTCTTTTTAGAGAGATCAATTACTAAAAAGAGTATGATCTATGTTTTATGTAATATGATCATCTATAAAGTACACTTTGGAAAATGTTCACTTTTTACAGAAATTGTTTTAAGGCTGTGGGAATGTTCTAAAATTGGAGGTTTAAATAAATGAAGAGAAATATATAGGTGTATCTGGAAAATCAAATGAAAATAACAGAGAGCATAAATGGGCATTTCTATTTTTTAATCCATTATCACTAACCATCAGGGTTTGATATATAATTTATTCTCAAACAAAACTATGAGGATTGCTAATATTGGAAAAAATATCTTCAATGTTAAGATTTTGGTTGAAAGTGTAACAATAAAAGAGAGGCTTCTTTATGTTCTTTCTTCCTGTATATACCATATGCCTTGAGGTATATTTGATAGGCAAGTCTGTAAGTGGAATTGCTGTCAGGAGGCCAGCCTGGCCACTTAGCAGCAAAGTAACTTTGGGAAAGTCACTCAACCTCCCTGGGCCTCCCAATTTTAATTTATAAAACAAGGATGACAATGCCTACTTCATATGTTGACTCTCAAAGTCAAATGGTATACTTGCTGCATGTGAACACAAACAATGAAGTCCCAATAAGATGAAATACAGTATAGCAACCAAAAGCTAGCATTTGGGGTTCAGGCCATCCTTGGTTAAAATTTGACTCAAGAATGTGCGAGTTATTGACTACTGCTAAGTTGCTCAGTTGTTCAAATCTTTAATTTCTCACCTACAAAATGAGAATACCTCCATCTTAAGAAATTGTGACATATACATGTTCTATGTAAGATATGTTATTACTAATATTATACAAATGTGATACTCATGCAGTGTACAGTATACACAAGTTGTACATTATGTTATATACATAATATATAATTTCGAGTTATGCAACCTGGGAATAAGGCCCTGGAGAATGTTAAGGACCCCAAGGCATGAGTAGATTTATTAGATGAGGAAGATAAAGATAAAAGACTTGTTTTATATTTAAAAATTCTGTCACTTGTAAGTCATTGGCTTAAATTGAATATGTTGATTATAATGTAGAATTGGATCTTGTTTTGTGTTAAAAGTAATACCAAAGCAATTTTCCTTCATTCTCCTTTTTGAGCTATATTAAGTGAGAAATTAATGCAGACCTATCATTTTGAAATATTTTGATTTTCAAAGATAACATTTCATGAACTTTGCTTAGGTCGAAGTAAAGACTAAAAATATGTAAGCCACAGTATCTTACTTACTCAAAAATTAGAGTGAGATTTTGCAGAAAAGTTTCAGGGATCAAATTGAGATGAAACGAGTTGAGCCTCATTTCACCTCATTAAAAAACAGTAGTCTATATGTATTTTTTAAGTTTTATTTGCCTTTTGTGAACTAATCACTGCTACTCCAGGACCAGACTACAGTGAGGATAAGACTGAGAAAGGATCAGATCATTGACTTTCATTCTAGTTATTCATCACTGTATAGGAAACAAAATCCTCAGAAAATCCCAATAATTTGAAGCTAATAACATTGCAACCAGGTCTGAGCTTTAGTTTAGCACTGGTATCTAAGAGCAAAAGCTTCACTAGTGTCAAAGAGAAGAATTAATATCCCAGGAGAATGTTTGTCTTATTTACACAATCCTAAAACTCTTCTGTCTGAAGCCCTTCCCTCTGAATTTGATGAGATTTTCCCTTTAATATTTCCCAGCCTCTGAGTCCTGACAGAAGGGTCAAGACCAGTTCGCATGTGGGTGACTTGCAGGAGGAATGGCATGCCTAATGGTTTCTGTTTTGAGTGTGTGTATTTGAAAAGAATAGCAAAGTCCTTGTTGAAGGAGATGGGGCCTGAGTTAGGGGGCTCAAAAAGAACAATCCAATTGTGAGTCCTGTATCGTGGGAGTAGGAGTGACAGATGATTAAGCACATAAAAATGTCTATTAAGTTTAGTTTGTAGACAATACATGTGTAGTGGCACATATTTTGACAGTTGTTTTGTTTTCTGAGTGGTGCTCAAAATTCCAGTATTAGAAGAGGCAAATTCAGATTGATTAGTCTGAGGCTGGGTCTTGCAGCATAATAGGCAAACAGACAGGGATGACAAGAGAGAAATTGAAGTGAAGCCCTTTGAATGCAGACTGGAGACAGAGGGAAAACATCTTTAAAGGGATCTGAAGTTCGGGGAGAAAAGGGAAGGAAAGTTTGAGGGGCACACATTATTGTATTTCTTTTCTCAAAAATGTGTGGTTTTCTGCTCCACGATTATTTCATGTGCAGCTGCTCTGCTTGGCTTTTCTTTCCCCACTGAACACCAGGAATCAATTCCCTCAATTAATTTTCAGAGTATTGACCTGATAAGTCATGTAATTTCAATAAATATGCAGTATTTGTAATGCAGTTAAAAAAATTACTTCAAGTTAACATTCAACCTGTCAGTGATGAAACATACTTATAGTGCTCATACAATTCAGTAACAATTTTGTACAAAAAATATAAAAGATTCAATATGTATGAAACTCGTTGAGACAGAAACCATTTTTAGCAAAGCAAGATGCTCATTCATTCTCTGCAGTGATAGAACAACTTAAAAAATTTCAGTATCAAACTACACAACACAGAGGCTATACTGTGGTCTACATGTTGAAAGTTATTTCTATTTTATGGAGTTCCTCCAAAATAAATTGAATTTCGCTTTCATAGAGGCAAAGTAAATCTATGTGAAGTTTTTCAGTGATAGCAACAGAGATCACTCAGAATATTTTAAATCAAATGTATGATTATTATAATAGTAGATGTGGAAATAAGGAAGATTTGGATGCTGGCCATACACTGGGCATTATGGAAATGAAATGAACTGTGCAGTACGATGCTGTGGAGAATGGCTTATGGGCCAGGAATGGAAAGGTGATTCAGAGTCCTGCATGGCACTTGTGACCTGGGTCTGTCGTTGCTCCCCCTCAGCAGAGGGTCACTAATCCCTGAGTTTTCAACCACCAAACACCCCACATGCAACTCTGTATTTCTCTGCATTTCACTCACAGTTTCTGTTGACTCATGGGCTCTGCACACATGGCTCATTGCCTGCTTTTCTCCTATATTCATTCTCTCTCTCTCTCTCTCTCTCTCTCTCTCTCTCTCTCTCTCTCCCACTCTCCCCTACCGATATCTCTCTCTGGATGTTTATCTAGCTAATTTCATTCAGATTTCCCTGAAAGATTAGCCTGATTTGTTCCTACCGCACTATTGTCCATATTAGTCAGAACTTGCACCCCAGGCTACTTCATAGATTCTAGCCTGTCTCTAGAGGGTGACTGTTATTTTATCACTGTGAACATGAACACACACACACACCACAGTCAACAAGGTAGCAAAATTTTTACAGGGGGGCTATGGTAAAAATTTCACAGAAGGGAACTACGGATGTAACAGGCATTTTTAGAGTTGGACTAAAAGTAGATCATGAAATCACAAATGAGCATACAGTTGTGTCCAGAGTCATATGAATCTAGTCTAAGGCAATTGAGCTAACTCAAGTGGAAGATACAATGAGAAGTAGAGGGAACTAAGAAGAGAAAAGTAGCAAGAAGCCATGTTAAAAAGTACTTTCACTTCTAGACATAGAAGTTGAAATTTCATTATGTAGTGAATTAAGTGGCAATACTAGGTTTTAAACAGTAAATTGACGAAAGGAAGAATTTAAGAAAGGCCAACCTGGCAGTGTTACAAAGGCTGGAGAGGAGAATGTGATCCTGAAGAGGGGATAATAATATAATACTACTTATTCAGCAAATATTTCTTAAATGCATACTGCATACCAGCATGTGCCACTTGCAGAAAATAAAAAGGTTAAAAACATGATATAGTCCTTGCCATCATGAGGCTTATTCTGGTGGAAGATAATGAAAAACAAAATGGCAATTTCAATATGAACAATACAGGCCATCACAGAAGTGTAGAGTGCAAGGGAGCACGTAGGAGGGGACCAAACCCTCACCAGAAGTCCAAGGAAGGCTTCCTAAAATGGAATGTTGTAGAACAAGCATGTCAAACTCAAAGGCTAACATGGGCCATATAAACAAGGTTTAAGTTTATGAGGGCTGCAAAAAAACAAAAGCTTCAATTTTCATAGAAACATAGGTTTATTTCGATAGAGACATGCTGAATGCAAAGGGCTGTAATAAATGAGTAATCGTTAACATAAAATAATAGAACATTTTAATAAAAATTAATATTTTTTCTTGAACATTAACTTACCAGACAGGGAATAACTGCACAAATTAATAAGCGTAACGCAAATAAACCAAACCTACCTTTTTTGTTCTCTGAAAGTGAAATATCACAAATATCACATTTCCTGTTGTGCACACCAAACAAGTCAGTCCAAGAGTAACGATGTGGCAATTGGCTGCTAAAATATTCGCTGCTGGTATTAGTGGAGAGAAATGGTGTGCCTGCACATAAGGGGTGTAAGGGAAATGAATGCAGCACGATTATAGTAATCAGTCATTAGCAAACATTGTAGTTCGCTATTAATAATTATGTATAAAAAATAATAATTATGTATAACAGAATATTGTAAAATTTAAATTACAAAATTTTTATTAAAAAGTTTCTTAAAGGATGAAACTAGACCACCAACTCACACCATACACAAAAATAAACTCAAAATGGACAAAAGACTTAAACGTAAGATGGGAAACCATAAAAATACTAGAGGAATCCACAGGCAGCGAAATCGCAAACATATGCCGAAGAAATTTCTTCTCTGATAATGCTCCTAGGGCAATGGAAACTAAAGAGAAAATAAACAAATGGGACTACATCAAAATAAAAAGCTTTTGCACAGCAAAGGAAACCATCAACAAAACAACAATTATTGAAACATTGCATCCTCTGTGAGTTTCCTTAGCCCAGCAGAATATAGACGAAAATAATTACTTTAAAGAGAAAATC
>NW_006285040.1:6730991-6743727 GCF_000327345.1 Myotis davidii
GGGAACATTGCAGTTTGTTATTAATAATTATGTATAACATAATATTGTAAAAATTAAGTTATGAAATTTTTATTAAAAAGTTTCTTACATACCATTATATTGGCTGGGCCGCAAAAATATTCATTGTGGGCCGCATGCAACCCGCGGGCCACAAGTTTGACACGCTCATTGTAGAATTTGAGACCCATGGACTACATAGAAATTATTCAAGCGGGGGATGGAATTGAGGGGAAAGGAATGTGGGCTTCATTGCCAGGATAATGAATAGTTGCTAAACAAAAAAGAACAATACTAAACAGCTCTGCCTGACTAATCAGAATAATTGAGAAGAAAGTTGTTTTTTTAGGATATTAAATTGTTTACTGATGACACATATTAATGGATGATACACAAGCTTTATCCCCATCTATAACATCATCTGGTACCATAATTTAATTTAGATACATTGCATATAGTGTTGTCAAATGTCAGCCCTGTGCTGGGAGCTGGAGACATAACTCTGAATGAGAGAGACATGACTCCTACCTGGCAGAGAGGAACACTACAGTGGAGACAGCAGAGGAGCGAGTATAAGTACAGGAAATATTTTGAATGGAGGACGGACCTGAGATGATAGCCCATTGGAGGAGAAACTATCACAGCCTTGGATGTTGTAGAAGTAAAACGTTGGTGATGTCCTCACAGATAAGTAAAGGTTAACCAGGTAAGGAAATGAGAGAACATTCTTGCTCTAGGCAGAAAGAAGGCCACGTGTATGTGTCCAGATACAAGCGAGAGTACAGAACTATTGAGAGGTTATAAAGCAGGAGAAAAAGTCATCTCCATGCTCCCCCAAAAGAGAAAACCACATTTATGCTTTGTTGAGTTGGATATTTGAGAATAAAGTGTTTTGTTTTGTTATAAAGTGAGCCTTTGAGTAAAAAAGAAGTATATCTTACCCTTTGAGAGAGTATGGAGGGACCTGGAGAGCATCATGCTCAATGAAATAAGTCAGTCAGAGAAAGACAAGTATCACATGATCTCACTCATACGTGGAATCTAATTAACAAAATAAACTGGTGAACCGAGAGGATCCAGAGACATGGAAGCATGGAACAGAGAGCAGAATCTTGGAAGGACGGAGGGTCGGAGGTAATCAACCAAAGCCTTGTATGCATATATGCATAACCTGTGGATGCAGACAGTGGGGTGATAAGAGCCTGGGGCGGGGGAAGGTGGGGGGGGACTGGAGAGGGTCCATGGAGGGAAAGGGGGACATATGTAATACTTTCAACAATAAAGATCTAAATAATAATAATAAAGTGAGTCGTTGCTCTTCTAAGTACCATCTTAATAGATTAGCTTTACTCATGGAACTGTGAACATTTTATAACGTGTAAGTGTGCATAGTAAGGCATGTTGTAAATGTTTCCAAATTGTCACTGAAATCTTTTTTTCCCTTGAAGTTCTTTAATTTTCTTTAGGGTTTCTAAGCATCCAAATAACTTTTACTTGATTATATCAATCCTATCTAATAATATTAATTTTCACCTCCTACTACTGTTATTCTAAAAATTGCCTTTAAAACTTGCTACCTTAAAAGTAATGATTCCTTTGTGTGTGTTTTTTTAAAAAAAATCAGCATAGATTTTGAAAATAAAGATATTTTCATGAAATTTGAACCCTTAAATAGGATAAAATTGGTTGAATTGTTTTGGTCAATATGCATTTACATAATATTTGGTAACTTCCAGGCAAGATTCTGTCATGTTTATTACTTAAGAGTCATCTGAAAGAAAGGTTAGAATTGTTATTCTCCAATGATTGAATAACCTGAGGAGATGTAATAAAGTTAGTAATTTTTTCCATCTTAGAAGAGAGTCTGCACTAAAATTGGGACTGGAAGAAAGAATCTTTGATTTTGCAGCTGCTCAACATTGAGTCAACAGCTAAGAGATGTAAGATTTTATTTAGAGGGTATTTTTAAGCTGAAGTCTATAGTCAGATACATGAAGTTATTTTTTAAAGATAAATAGTTTTAATCATCTTACATGTAGCCTTGTAAAGACATCAAAATGTGCCAGCCCACTTTTTTTTTAATAGACTTTCCAAGTAGCAAATTCCCCAGCACAGTCTGTTCCCTCTTCTCCAGCCAAAAGCCACATCAAGTCTGGCTCTCACTGGAGGTCCAGGCAGGACCAAAGCAGGTCTCAGGGCTCTGCTTCAGTGAGAATAATCTCGGAGGCTCTTGTTCCCACACCAGAAACCTGTTACTAAACCACATCCTCCTCCCCGACTCATACACATCGGTTTGGATTAGGTTTATGCCCCAATCCAAATTGGACCATTTCTGAGGGCAGGATCAGTGGAACTCGTTCAAACATAAAATAGAGAAGAACTGGTACCTCCCCCAGAAATAAAAAGGACAAATTTTTGGATTGGCATCAGAATCCAAATAGGCTTAGAAGGCCTGAATTAGATGCTTAGTCACTTTCCCATGTTGGATCAAAACTTCAAGGATAAAAAAAAAAAAAAAGAATTCAAGGCTAAGTTGAAATACAAGGCTGGTGGTTATAAAAAAATATGCTGAGTAATTCACCCCCCCCACCACCAATAACACTTGGTGAGAAATTATTTTCTTCTTCTTTTTCTTCTCCATACCCCTTGTCAAGGCTGCTAATTTGCTATGACAGAATATGGATGCATAATTATAAATCTGTTATTCCTCATGGGAGAGTTCTGGAGGCCTGTGACTTCTCTGCAGTAGGCCTGTCATTCTTGATGAAGGGTAGCTCACATTTTTAAAACCACAAGACTCTCCTGTCTCTCCCTGTATAGCAATATTCTGGAACAATACGGAGTACAACTATGTTGTTGTCATCAGAGATAGCGGGACATAATCCATAGGGATAGTTGAGTATATGTGTTCTTTGACTCAAGGGGGCGAGTGGTAGGGCACATAGCAATTTCTGTCCCTAATGTATATGCCTATGCATATTCTTCTCCCCCAGCCCCAGCTCTTTATTTTGAAAAGTTTCAAAACTATAGTAGAGAGGCAATAATAATATGGTAACACCCATATTACCATATTATCGTCGATTCACAGATTTTTAGCACTTTGTCATATTTACCTAATATTTTTCTTTCTTTCTCTTTGCTATTTTTCTGTATTAAACACACACACATTTATTACTCGGTCACTAACTCATTTATTTGCTAGAGCGTTGGAGAGATAATTATAGCTCTTGTAATACTTCACCCCCAAATACTTGAATGTGTATCTTTTAAAAAAGGACAAATCCTATATAAACACACTATAATTATCATCCATGAAATTTAATATTGTACAATACTATATCTAATGTACAGTGTATATGCTACTTTCATTAACTGTCTCAATAAGGAACTTTACAGTTGTTGTTTTTTCCTTTTTGAAGTATGAGATCCAGAAGAGAGCAGGTATTGCATTCCATTGTCATGTCTCTTTAGTCTCTTTTGCACCTAGAATAATTTCCCAGTCTTTTAAATTGTTTTATCTTTATATGCCTTTGACATTTTTAAAGATCCAAGCCAGTTGTTTTGCAATTATTGATCAATTTTGATTTGTCTGATTGTTTCCTCATGATTATTGATGGTGGATAGTGTCCTTCCCAGTGCATCAGTAAGAGAGCTCATATTTCAAAAATTACTCATTTCTTTGAAAGTATCTTTTCTGTGTAGCTATGCATATATATAACACATATCTTGTTAAGTTTATTCCTATTTTTTCTTTTCTTTTGTGTCTATGCATTGTTTTTTCTCTTCTACCTTCCAAATTTCAACACTAATCCTGGTAAGGAACACACATAAAATGGCATTGGAAAAACTCTATAGGGAAATATAACTGATAATACATCCAGGGGATTTTTACTTCATAGGTTTATTAATAATGTTAATATTCTTGCTTTGTGACAACAATAATTACTAATAGGCATTTAAAATATAACCTGTCTTTCCCACTTGCATCAACATAAACTTAACATCTATCACAAAGGAAGAATGCCAAACGTTAGAATATTATCATATAATTAAAAGAAACAGATAAAAGGATAAGGAGGGAAGATCATTGTAAATATGTTTACAGAATTCAGACACCGCAATTTGTTGTCTAGTTACTATGCATTTTAGACAAAATTTTCAGTTGGTTCCTGTGATTCTGTATTAATCTAAATTTTTTAAATCTCTCTGAATTAGTCTTCTCTACCTTTGATATGATCCCCTGTCAGTTTTTGCCAAGATCTTCTCTATTTAAAGCTTCTCCTTTAGAGGGTTCACCTACTCTATTTTACTATATTTCTTATCCAGATAAAATAAATCCCTATTATTAGATTTTACCTAAGTAACAACTTCTTCCTCTGAACTCTGACTGTTTGGCTGGTATCAGTGGCACTTACTAATTTCCACTGACTTGCTTCACAGCTATATTAAATTCACCTTACCTAAAACCAATTTTACTATCCTTCCTGAAATCCCAATTTTTTACTTTGGCAACACCATTATCCCAGTTTTTTATTCCACTGTTCCTTAGTCACTTACAGGCAATCAGTCAACAAATTCTGTGATTCTTCCCTCATATTATTTCTTGTTTCTGTTATTTTGACTTCATTTTTAGGTCCTGTCTGGTCCAGTATTGCTCAAAGGGACATCCCTTCCCTCCTCCTCCTCCCCTTCCTCCTCCTCCGCTTCTCTGTACTTCTTCTTTTTGTATCTTGAGAACATGTATGTAATGGGTTGTCTCTTCTTGGCTATAAAAAGAGGGTGGGATTTCTTTCTGTCTGCTGTCTCTTCAGTGGACTGCCTGTGATGTGGATTACATTCAGGTTGAATGCTTATTTCAATTAAAAAAATGTGTTTTTTCCCCTCTTCTGCCTCTATGGAGACTTTTTCTGGGTTGGGAGGAAATTTTGTTTAAATAAATCGTCCTAATAATATTCACTTTGCATCTGAGTGAGCTCCCATGAGCTCCACCAGAATTCTGTGCTCATGGGACATCGTGAACACTATAAGCGAATGGGGACACAGGGATGACAGCAGACACACATGGCGTGCAATGCTGCGCTGTTCCATAGAACTTCACTTACAAAACACAACTTCAAAAAAGTCAGGTGGGCACTAGCAGAGCATTAAACCAAATCCTTGAGCCTTTCTAGTGTAGGGCCCTGTGTGTCTGCAGCGGCTGTACGTCCAAGAAGCATGTCCCGTTGGTGATTCTGTTATGGACCCCTGACTAACAATCACTGGCTTACAGCAAGTACTGTCTGAACCACGGCCCTCAGCTCTATGAACATGCTTTAAACAATGAACATGCCAACAGTTTTCTGCGTGCTTATGACTTTTTAAGTTATATTCCATTAAGTATAAGATTCCATAACCAACAGTTTCTAAGAAAATGATAAAATTCTTTTCCTGCATTTCGTTATATCTTCCTTTCCAGATGTGGCCTGTTGGTTAAGGTTGGAAACATTTTATTTGCAAATAATTTCCCAAGTAAATAGCATCATCCATTACCTGGTTCAGAGTTTATGGAACCAGAGTAAGTGACTATAACTTCTGGATAACCTTAAGTCAGAAATGACTGGTATTGTGCCCAAGTATATTATTCCTTAGTGGGGATTTGGAGCCAACCTCAGACTTTCATGCAAACATTTGTATATGCAATACAATAGCACATTAGAAAACATATAGGAAATTTAGGTAGTAGTAACAGCAAGACTTTGGGAGAAAACCAAAGAGAAAAAGTTTAGAGGAACCATATTATAGAGTCAATTATCTTAGGGCAAAAGATTTTCAACATCCATTAGTTCCACTTGGGATTTAACACTGACAACGCCACATCTCCCAGGAAATGTTAAAGTAGCTCTAGTATTCCATATTGACCAGGCTATGGAATTATATATTCCATTTCCAAAGATTCTTGTATTTCATTTTTTGAGGCTTAAACAATTTAGTTTCTCATTTCTTATGGTCTTATATAAATAGGAGCTTACCTTAGTCATATTTGCCAAAATTAAATTTTACCTTTCATAATCCAGCTCCACCAAAAGAAATTATATCCTTTTCAAACAACCATTATAATTCTAATATTAAAATATCCAAATTAGGTCATTGCATTTATAGGGAAAACGGGATTACTATCAAATTAATTCTTAAATAATAGTGTAAAGTCCCAAACAATAGCAATGTGTAAGAGCTACAAATTGAATGATTTTTCTGTTTTTTGCAGACTTGGTGGTTTTTCCTATCAGTTTTTACTTTCTACACTTTCTACACATTTCTTTGTTCCCCTTTTACCTAAACTCTACTTTCCTTCTTCCATGTGTTCTATTGTCTAAAGTCTACCTTCCACTATTGCACTCTTTTTTCTAAGACACCCAATTTTTCTAAAGAGGATAAAATCCCACACTCATCAGGGCTTTTGCGGTCGGAAGGCTATTTTGACTGTTGAGGCTGCTATCAGCTCTCTCATTTCAATGATCTTATTTGGTGGACTCATTTGAAGATAAAACTGGCACAATTTCGTATTCATTTGACATCTGAGACCCTGCAACGCAGAGCCCAGCCCTGCTGTCCTTCCCAGTTTAGCTGCAGAGACTCTAAGAGCTCCAGCAAGATTATCAGTTTTATATTTAGTATCAGAAAGTGCATATTTAAGTGACAGACTCCATAAATTCAACGGAAGACAGCTCATGTAGAACACAACACCTCTAAAGTCTGAGATCTTGCTCAAATAATCTTTATCTCTCTCTAAATTCTAGTGGATATAGGCCTGTATAACAATTGGGCCATTATTCCTCCACCTAATTTTGTTATCAGCAAAAAATGCAATTGCAAGAAGGTAAAAATGTCAGCATATGAATACAAGCTTTTCAATATTTTTTTCTCTGTCACCAGCATGGTGCCTAGCACATACTAGGCACTCAATAAATAGATACTTGTTGAGTGGATGAAATATTGTTTACTTCTTAACTCTGTTCCACAGCCTCTGTGTATTTGCCACAAGTGAGGTTTTTTTTTAAACTTTAATTAACATATTTATGTAATTTTGTAGACACTGCACTTGTGTTTTCTTGTCTCTTTCGTGAATAGTCATTCCTCAGACTCCACTACTCATCTTAGCAGTATGGATGCCAATGGTTCTTCAGATTTTCCTTCGATTATCTATTTTTACAGTAGGAATAGCAAACTCCTAAGTACAATTTAGTTCTTTAACAGTTTGGTAGTTCTTTAATGGTTTCATGCAAGGTGAAATTGTCTCTGCAATGTGATGTTAAGTCTTTTGAGAGCAGAGAAAGACACTACAAACCCCTTTGTCATACCTATATGTAGGTTGTATCAAAATATTAGTCAATTAGTAAGTGGTTATTATATTCTGAATGTTTGAGAGACTACGTCAAGTGAGTCATCAACTAGCAGTTATTTATTCATCCACCAAATATTTACCAAGCCAGACTGTGACACCAATGTAGGCTTTGAATAGGTATTTCATTCTAAATATTTCCCTTTGCTCTGACTGTCCTTGTAATCTCCATCTCACAATATGATGGAAAATAAGAACTGTGTGACAAAGCAGAAGATCTGAGCCCTGTCATGGCTCTGCTTTCTTGGCTCAGTGACTTTGAGATGCCCATTAATGTGGTGGTTGTGGTGAACAGAATAAGTGCCCCTCGAAGATGTTCACATCCTAATCCTGGAACTTGTGAATGTCTTATCTTACACGGCAGAGGGACTTTGCATGTGCAATCACATTAAGGTTTTAAAATGGGGAGATTATCCTGGGTTATCCGGGTGGGCCCAGTGTAATCACAGGGTCCTTAAAAGATGGAAGAAGGGAGTAGAAGAGTCAGAGAAGACGTGAGGACAGAAGCTAGAGCTGAGAGAAAAAGAGAAAGAAAGAGGGAGGGTGGGAAGACAGAAAGAGAGAGGGAGAGAGAGATTTGAAGATGTTATACTGCTGCTTTGAAGATGAAGGAGGAGCCATGAGCAAAGGAATATAGTTAGCTTCTAAAAGCTGGAAAAGGCCTGATCATATCTTGATTTTAGCTCAGTGAAAGCTCTCTTGGACTTCTGACCTCCAGAACTGCAAGATAATACATTTGTATGGTTTTAAGGTTGTGGTCACTTGTTACAGGGAAATGAATATGGTGGGAGGCTTTACTGTTCAAAGGCCTGGCTTTGCCTCAGGTTTTCTATCTCCAAATAGGAATAATGGAAGCACATGCTTCCTAAGATGATTGCTTAGTTATGCTTCAGTTTTAATACATATTTCATTGCACCAAGCATTCTGTATGTTTTCAATTGATTTTAAAATGTCAGTTATAACTGTCATTTATATATTTTTACCCATTTAATTAGCTCTTTCTGGGAAAATTAGCTACACTTTACCAAAGCAATATACTCTCAAAATAATTTATATATTTCAATGCATAGTTTCCTAAACAAAAATATAAATGACTGGATTTCAAAGTTAAAAGATATAAATTATTTTACTTAAATATTAGTCACAATAATAACAAATTTACCTTTATCTAGTTTGAACAAAGTAAAATTTTAAAAAGTCATAGTCTATATAGGGGAGCTGAAGCCAAATCAAAAAAATGATATCAAGCAACTGTGGGAAAACTTTGATGTCAAGGGAAATGGTTCAGAAAATTCAGATTGATTGTCTACACAGCTTGAATTTGGCTAACGAAGGCCAAGTTTCTACCACGCTCCACTGTGCAGGGCTTCCTTTTGAAACGGCGTCAGCAAAATCACCTTGATGTTTCCTACAGGAATCAGCAGTCTTGCATAGAATATAGCCAGTCCACACCCTGGCTGCTGACATCTTCGTTTTATTTATTCCTGTGTATTCATTTAGTAATCATCCATCTGTGCTTTCCCATTTATTCACACAAAGTAGAAAGATTAAAAGAATGCAAAGTAGAGGTACAAGAGGGTAGAATGACAATGTTTCCTTATAAAAGTCACTACGGGCCCTGTGCACGAATTCATGCATCAATAGGGTCCCTAGGTCTGGCCTGTGGGATCAGGCTGAAACCGGCTCTGACATCCCCTGAGGGGTCCCGGGTTGCGAGAGGGCGCAGGCCAGGCCGAGGGGCCCCACCGGTGCACAATCGGGGCCGGAGAGGGATGCAGGAAGTTGGCCAGCCGGGAGGGATCACGGGAGGGCTCCAGGCCATGTCCAGCCCATCTTGCTCAGTCCCAATCGGCCGGACCCCAGCAGCAAGCTAACCTACCAGTCGGAGTGTCTGTCCCCTGGTGGTCAGTGCACATCATAGTGAGTGGTTAAGCAGCCTTAGGATATCATTAGCATATTATGTTTTGATTGGTTGAATGGATGACCAGACACTTAGCATGTTAGACTTTTATTATATAGGATTATATAGAATGATAATGCTACTGGAAGCAAAGATACATAAACTACTTAACTATTTTAAGACAAGACAATCCATTACAATGAATTTTTATATGAATCTGAATAGAAACACTGACTAATTTAATTTCTTTTCTGTTTGTTAAAGGGTCTGTCAATGGCACTTTGACTTGAGAACTTTTTTACAATAGACATTCACTCATCAACTTGCTTTATCATTCATTAGTTGTAAAACATTATGCAAGTAAGGAGGGTTCCTTACTTCTCAAAATGAGATTTAAAAAATGGTAATTTGGTTGGGAACAGCCAATATTTCATTTGAATTCAGAGCACCCAATTGACTGACTGGCTTGTGGAGAGCTCTGTCATTTGACATACCTGGTTATAAGTTTTAATCAGATTCCCTTTCCCTTTCTAAGGCCCATTTATATCCCTTGTATAATGATGCTCAACTTTGAAGACCTGGAAAAACTAGAAATAATAAAGAATCACCAAATAATATGAAACATCATAAAGGAAATTTTAAATCCTGATATGGTTTTAATATATGCCAATGTAGCCAATTGCCAAGCATATTACAAACGACACACATAAAACAAAGTTATATTTGAATTACCAGCAGAACTAAACTTTTTGTTAATTTCATTCAAATCATGTTTTTTTTTCCTATTTTCTCTTCTCCTTTCTTTTTTCTTTTTTCTCTCTTCTTTCTCTTATTTTCAAATGCTGAAAGACTGCCAAATGTTTTGTCCTACTGGGTTTGTCACACCTACCCTTCTTCCTTTCTAGTGAATGATAGATAGTATTTATATGAGTGAAGTATCTAGGAGAAAACTGTGCTTTAAAGAATAGGAGTAGAATCTAGTTATCTGGCTTCCTAAGATCATATCCTTTTTTGGGATATCAGCTCATTTATATTTTATTGTACACCCAAATTTAATCTGTACAATCTTTATAGTATTTTTCTTTTAATTTTAAGATGTTGATAATAACATATATATTAAGTCTTTTCCAAAAATATAATAAAATTGGATTAGTTGGTTATTTAATTACTGCCTCTCTCGTTCTATACAGGATATCTAAGGGCAGTGTAGCAGGCTGTCAACAAGATAACACAACTTAAAAAATCAAAAATTTGACTAGGAGAATGAGTGTCGGGGCCTTTTAAGTATAGCTTCATACAGACTGTAAGAGATTATATGACTGTAAAACCTGGACCAGGGAATGGGCACTAAACTATCAACTATGTGAATTTTTTATTGTCAATCCATTTTAAAATTATATATTTGTTTGTCTAGAGCAGTAGTCGGCAAACTCATTAGTCAACAGAGCCAAATATCAACAGTACAATGATTGAAATTTCTTTTGAGAGCCAAATTTTTTAAACTTAAACTATACAGGTAGGTACATTGTTATTAATTTAATTAGGGTACTCCTAAGGCTTAGGAAGAGCCACACTCAAGGGGCCAAAGAGCTACATGTGGCTCGCGAGCCGCAGTTTGCCGACCACGGGTCTGGAGAAACAAGTAGTTTCTTCACACCTAGATCTAAAGCAAATTATTTATGAGATAATAATTTCATCTCTCTCTCTCTCTCTTTCTCTCTCTCTCTCTCTCTCACACACACACACACACACACACACACATTCTAGGGCATTGGAGCTGATGGGTATGTGGCTTCAGAATCTTTTTCTACTAAGACCACTGAGGAACACCAGTGTCAGATGAGGAGTGATTGTGGGGACCTTAAGCAGAGAACACCACCTGTGGGGACTTGGGAGGGAGCACAGTGAGGGAGTATCCCACAGCGTTGAAAATATAAGAGACATTTCGTAAGCCCACAGATCTAGTGGTGCTGCTGGCTCAATGTGGTCCACTCCAATATACAAAATTCTGACCATTTCCTTCCTTAGGTGAGATTTAACATTGCCAAATCTAAAAACATCCTAGTTCCCTGGAAGTGCTATCTTTAGATGCAACAGCATTCATTTTGTATACTAGATTCATTCTATTTTCTTCATAATGAATTTTCAAGAAGAGCACCAAATAGCTTACATGTATTTACTAATGGAGGAGACTGATAAGAATGGAAGAGTTTTCTCAAATATTCATATCTGAGGGGCATATGACAGGTTTAGTGATACATGGAGGAGAAAAGAAAACACTTAGTGAGTCCTTAATATCTTAAAATATTTAAGGTAGTCATGTTGACGACTTTTCTGTATTATTTAGGACTGGAGGGGAGCAGAACGAGAACCAATAAATAGAAGTAAGCACCAAGGACAGATATTTAAACAGATATAAGACAAGGCCCTCTAGCAACTAGAGTTGTTTGAAAATCGAATGAGCTGCTTTGAGAACTGCATAAGCTCCCTCTCACTGGAAGCCAATGATAAGAAGCTGAATGAAGATTAATGAAAGATAGGGATATTATTTTTAGAAGAAATTGGACAAAGTGACCTTTAAGACCTTTCTGGCTCCTCAACAACTTAATAAAAACATAGTGATTTATCTTTATTTTTCTCTCTAGCTCCCGTCCTTGCCCTTATCCTCCCTCTGCATCTCCTTCTCTCTATCTATCCAGCTTCCTTGGGTAGCTTACATAGATAAACTAAGGGACTCAGAAAGATAGGGAAGTACATTAGCCTCGCTCTTGTCTCAATGTCGCCTCTCTCATTCCCCTCCATTCCCATTCATTGCCATCGATAATTGATGTTTTCCCCAATCTAATCAACTGTGTTTAACAATCACAGCTTCAAATCCTCTTTCTTCTACCTTCCACCAACTCACCACCCCAAGACACTTCTGATATGTGAATTTTGGACTCACCATAGTGTACATATATTTTTACCCACAGCAGCTTCCAAAACCTGTTGTAATGATTGGTCACTTTAAGATAGAAATGAATCATGTCTGAGTACAACATCTCTATGTTCAATAAAGACATGCTTCTTTTTTCAAAAAAAAAATCTTTATTGTTCAAAGTATTACATAAGTCTCCTTTTTCCCCCATTAACCTCTCCCTGGCCGCCCCCAACCCCCAGCACATGCCTCACCACCCTACTGTCTGTGTCCATTGGTTAGGCTTATATGCATGCATACAAGTCCTTTGTTTGATCTCTCCCCTTAACCCCCATCCTCCCCTACCTTGCTATTGGGTTTTGCTTCTAAGAACGTCAGCTGACATAGCAAGGAGGATTATATCTGTATACCAACTTGTTATATTCATATCTATAAGTAGGTAACATAGGTAACCAGCTGTATCTATAATATTCTAAACATGAGCTCTTACTCATGTCTCAAAGTCTAGTCCATAATCACATGGATTAGTCCCCTCCACCCCATG
>NW_006285040.1:6744609-6746236 GCF_000327345.1 Myotis davidii
TATTTTTTAGGTTAATTTTTCTTTGTTAAATGGCATTTAAATATATAAAATAAATATCAAAAATATAAGTCTTTGTTTTACTATCGTTGCAAATAACAAAAAATTTCTAGTTGTGACACGGCACCAGAGTTAAGTTGGGGTTTTTCAAAATGCTGACACGCCGAGCTCAAAAGGTTACCCATCACTGTTCTAGGTCTTTGAAATATGTCATTGGTATTTTAATGGGGATTAAGACATACTTCTTATTAATGAAGAAAATCATGATGGGTATTGTGTGGTTCAAAGAATATTCAAGGAAGAAATTAAACAGGGATCCCAGTGATGGATTAATGTTGGGAACACTTACTCTTCTTTTTCTCTGGGAAGACAGAATACAGATTCTGGCCAACAGTTTACACTGGTGTTTCCTCTAGAGAGATAGTCATGACTCTATAATTTCAAGCCTGATGATGGCCTCACAGGAGGACTGGGAGGACAACACCTCCCTTGGCTTCAGCTATTTCTCCATTTCCTAGGCACATGCAGCCTGACTTCAGGAAAAGTAATCTCATTCCCAGACAGTATTGTTATATTTTCTTTACAAACATAAGTGAAATGAGTAATGATTAAGTATCTTGAAACTTTTTATGTAATGGCTGTCATTGAATATCCATTGTCCCAGGATTTCTCAAACCCAGCCCTATAGCCTTCATATGTAATTTGCAACCAAATAAAGTTTGGAAATGCTTTACATTCTATGCTTCCTTGGAGAGTCAAAATGTTCATTAATATAGTAAGGGCTCTGAGAAGTCCTGCAGAAAAGAAACCTGTTTAAATATTTTTACCAATAGCAGCTTAGTTTAAACTAACATTTCCTCAATTTATTTTGGCCATAAGAAACCTTTATGTTTTTTTCAAAGACTATCAGTGGTGCAGGACTTTACTGCTCCACTGGACAAAGCTTGAGAAGTGCTGCATTATAACAAACCAAAGGTAGTATGGCATACATGTAGCCCAGTACCTGACCTTAAAGGGGTGCTTAATAAATAAAATTTTCCTTTTCTTTTCAAGGCAAAGATAATTAGCTGTCCACTAAAAATTCATGCTCCTCTTCTTTATCGTAGTTTTGCAGAAAAACAGCTATAGGAATACAGACTATATTCCCAGCCTCCCTGGCATCTATATGGGAGTATGTACAGAGTTCTGGCCAGTGAAATATAGACAAAAATTAAGTATAGCACTTTAGACCTAGGAATAGTAGGGACTTTCCTCAAATGGATAAGAGCATCTATATAGAGACAAACAAACTACACCTAATGTCATACTTAAATGTTGAAAGACTAACTATTTTCCCCTTGAGCTCAGAGACAATTCAAGGGTGCCCACTTTCATCGTTTCTATAAAGCATAGTTTTAGATATCCTATACATAATGCATAAAGATCAGAAAGAAAGATTTAAAACTATCCCTGTATGCAGATATGATTGTTATAGAAAATCATGGGAATCTAAAAACTGGCCAGAATTAGAACTAATAAATTAATTGATTAAGGTCTTGAGATACATAATTAATATACAAAAATTAATTGTATTCTTTGTACTATCTATTAACAATTGGGAAATGAAAATTTAAAAACATATGTGTTTACA
>NW_006285040.1:6746274-6755817 GCF_000327345.1 Myotis davidii
GGATAAACTTACCAAAAGAATCTACTATCTAAATACTGAAAACTAGAAGCACCTCTGAGAGAAATCAAAGAAGAACTAAATAAATGAACCATGTTCATGCACTGGGAGACTCAATTCGAAATTCTAACAAAATTGATGTATAGATTTAATGTAATTAAGCAGCTTATTTTTGTAGAAATAGACAAACTGATTCTAAAATTCATATGTAAATATGAAGGACCAAAATAAATTATTATTATTTTATTTCTTATTTATTTAATTTTTGGAATAAAGCAATTTTTAAAAAGATAGAGTTGGAAGACTTACCTTACCAGTTTTAAGGACTTATTATAGAACTACAATAATAAAGACATTGTTGTATTGGTGAAACTATTGATATGTTGGTCAGTAAAAACAGTACAGAAATAGACCTACCTATGTATACCGGTACATTCATTCACTGATATTTGACAGAGATACCAAGGCAACTTGATGAAAAAAGAAATGTCCATTCAACAAATTGTGTATGTTATCTTTATGGGGGAGGGGAGAATGAGCATTAATCTTTACCTTATTCTATGTGCAAAAAAATAAATCAAAATATATCATAGACCTAAATATAAAACCAAGACTATAAAACTTCTGGAAGAAATATAGGGGAAAATCTTTGTGACCTAAGAGTAAGCAAGTTTTTATTAGATTGAATCCCAAATTATAAACCATAATTGTAAAAAAAATAAATTGGGCTTCACCAAATAAGAACATTTTTGTTTTTCATAAGACCAAAGAAAAAGACTGAAAAAAAATGTTTCCAACATGTGTATCAGTAAAAGACTTGCTCTGTATATTTAAGGAACAATAACAACCTCAAGATAAGAAAATAAACAACCTAGTAAGAAAATGGATCAAGTGAAACAAAACAAAGAGACCTGAAATAAATCCACACCTATATGGTCAATTAATAATTGACAACGGAAGCAAGACCATTCAATGGAGTAGAGACAATCTATTAAAAAAAATGGTGTTTGGAAAATTTGAAAGATATACACAAAAAAAAGAAAGAAAGAAAAAGAAATTAGACCACCCTCTTACACCATATAATAGAATAAACTCAAAATGGATTAAAGACTTAAATGTAAGACTCAAAACCATATGACCCCTAGTAAAGAAACATAGGAGTAAAATTTTGGTCATTTCTCTCTGGGCCAGCGAAACAACAGAAAAAAAAATAAACAAATGGGACTATATCAAACTAAAACATTTTACACAGCAAAAGAAACTATCAACAAAATGAAAAGACAACCCACTCTATGGGAGAACATATTCACCATTGATACATCTGATAAGAGGTTAATATCCAAAATTTATAAAGAACTCATACAATTCAACACCAAAAAAAACAAACAATCTAATTTAAAAATTGGCAAAAGACCTGATTAGACACTTTTCCAAACAGGACATACAGATGACCAACAGACATACGAAAAGATGCTCAACATCACTAATCATGAAAATTGTACATTAAAACTACAATGAGATATCACCTCATGCCTGTCAGAATGGCTATCATCAATATATCAACAAATATGTTTGTGAGGATGTGATGCAAAGGTACTCTCATGCACCATTGGTGGGAATGCAGATTGGTGTGGCATTATGGAAAATAGTACAGAGATTCCTTAAAAAGTTAAAAATGGTACTGCTTTATGATCCAGTGTTCCACTTCTGGGTATATATCCAAAGAAACCCAAAACATTAATTCAAAAGAATATATGCACCCCTATGTTCACTGTAGCATTATTTACAATAGCCAAGCAATGGAAGCAACCTAAGTGCCCATCAATAGGTGAGTGGATAAAAAAGTGGTGGTACATATGTATATACCATGGAATATTACTTGGCCATAAAAAAGAATGAAATCTTGCCACTTGCAATAGCATAGATGAACCTATAGGATATTATACTAAGTGAAATAAATCAGTCAAAGAAAGAAAATACTATATAATATCACTTATATGTGGAATCTAAAGAACAATATAAATGAACAAACAAAATAGAAACCAACTCATAGATATGGAGAAGAGAGGAGAAGGGGGTTGGGAAACTGGGTAAAAAAGGTGAAGGTATTGAGAAGTATAGATTGGTAGTTACAAAATAGTCATGTGGATGTAAAGTATAGCATAGGAAGTATACTCAATAACATTGTAATAACTATCTATGTATGGTGCCAGGTAGGTTTGAAAATATCAAGGGAAACACTTTGTAAAGTATATGATTATCTAACCACTATGCTGTATACCTGAAATTAATATAAAATAATATTAACTGTAAATTATAACTTAAAAACTATAAAAAAGTTTTAAAAAGAGAAAGAAAAAAGAAAATGAATAAAAAGATTTGAATAAATACTTCACAAAAGAAGATATATGGATGGTCAATAAGCATATGAAAAGGGGCTTAATATTATTAGTCACCAATGACATGTAAATACAATGAGATACCACTACATACCCATTAGAATGGCTAAAAAAGTTTTAAAAATATGATACTACCAAGTGTTGACAAGGATGTAGGACAACGGGGGCTCTCCAACACTGCTATTGGCAGATTTTTAAAAAGTTAAACTTACATCTACCATATGACCCAGAACTTCTAATCCTTGGTATTTACCCAAGAGAAACAAAAGTTTATGTCCACACAAAGACTTTTATGCAAATATTCATTGCAGCTCTATTTGTAATTGCTCCAAACTGGAACCAACTCTAATGTTTATCAAAAAGTAAATAAATAAACTAATTCTGTTTTATCTACATAATGGGATATTACTCGGTAATGAAAAGGAAAGAACTATTGATATATCTAGCAATATGGATGAGTCTCAGAATCATACTGAGTGAGAAAAGGCAGGCAAAAAAGAGTGCATGCTCTAGGATCCCATTTAACTACAGTTCTTAAAAAAAAAAAAAAAGTAAACTAATCCACAGTGACAGAAAGATCTGGGTTTGTATATAGATGGGATAAAATTGGGGAAGGCTTACAAAAGGTCATAACTAAACTTTCAGGGGTGATGGAAACGTTTGTTATCTTGATTCTGATGATGATTTATTTCATGGGTATATACATATATCCACCCATCTGGTAACATGAGAGATAACAATAACAAATTGAGTTGAAAATATGAGCCAAGTAATCTCCTGTTGCATGTTTTTCCCGACATATAGAATATAAGAGCTAATCTTAGGAAGATTTTTAACCTTTTAAGGAAATTAAAATTTCAAATTATGAAACTGTAAAACAGGAATTCACACAGGACACCTGAGCTGCCTCGAGGAGTCAGTGCATCTTCCCTCCTCTGTCTCTCATGGGAGCTGCTAGAATAGAGACTTTGACTGAAGATATCGTGACCAATTTGGTAGTTGCTTAGTCTACTGAATGTGTCACCTGTAGTGTGGGGTTTGTTTCCTGATGATTTTGTGGTACATTTAGACCTTCCTACCAAGAGTTCACCAAAAACCTAAAAAAAAAGTCTCCATTAAAAGAAAATACCATGTAGTTCTTTGTTTTTCTACACCCACTTACTTAAATTTTCTACTTATGGTATATATTATAGGAAATTTCTGGTTTTTCTGTGCTTTACTCATTTAGAACTATCAGATGCCCAAAGAATCTATTTTCAGCTCTATTTTACAGAAGAGTCAAAAGTTTCATATAGTCAAGTATAAATGAAACTAAGCACTCAAAATGTAAGAGTCTAATTTGAAACACAGCTTCTCTCCAAGTTATAAATATGTTCCAAGGTTGGCAGAATATATGATTGCATCTCTAAGGATTGCCATTTATATTCCAACATGCACAGAGATGAATTAATGTCTTTTTAGGCTGGTAGCTAACAAATTGCATTAGGTTAGAGCATTTTGAGTGAGTTCAATTTTTATGGCCAGCTCACAAGTTGCACTAATAAGCTGCCAATTCCATATACTACAGAATTCTGTGCTTCCCATACAGAAATTCCAGGGACATAGCCATGGAAATATAAATGCAGAATTTAGTGATATGGATGAGCATGTTAGAGTAAATATTTGGAGCACTACAATAATTATAGCTGTCATTTAGTAAGCTATTACCTAATGTTATACACTGTGCCAAACATATTAATAATAATACTTAACATTTATGAAGTGTTTATTCTGTACAAGACACTATCCTAAACACTTCATGAGCATTTTCTTTATTAATCCTCACAATTATAAATATGGATTAGCCTCATTTATAGGTGAAGAAACTGAGGCAAAAACAACAGACTCATTTTCCAATCACATGGTTAGTAAGTGGCTGAATTTCGAGGAATTAATTCTTTAGTGCATCAAACCACTTGTTTTGTTCTTGGCATCTGACTTTTTATTCCTGCAAGATGGACTACCTCTCCCCTCTTCTGTCTTAGTCTGTTCAGGCTGTTATAATAAAATGCCACAGACTGGGTACCTTATCAACAACAGGAACTTACTTCTCACAGTCCTGGAGGCTGGAAGTCTGAGATCACGATTCCCTTGGGATTCTCTTCTGGGTCACAGACTTCTCATTGCCATATGGTGGGTGGAGAGGTTGAGACTAGGGATCTCTCTGGAGCCTCTTTCATAAGGCACCAATCACACCCACGAGGGATCCACTCTCATGACTTAAGCACCTCCTAAAGGCCCCACCACTAATATCAGGTTAGGATTAGAGGTTGCGGGTTCAATTTAAGAATTTTATGGGGACTCACATTCAGATCATAGCACCTCTCATCCTTCCCTGCCCTGATAGCTTTTGCCTTTCAGGCTACAGAACTCTTGAATTGCAAAGAATAGCACTTGAGATCTAACAAGTGCCATCAACACAGACAGGACCTGATTCTTTAAGCTTCAAATGGAATTGGTCTGAATTTCACAATGTTGTTCTTAATTTTTTCTGGAGATACTGGGAGTGAGGGTATATTATTTATCTATTGCAGCATAACAAATTTTCCCAAAACATAATGGTTAAAGCAATAATACTTACTGATTATTTTTCATGATTTCTTTGAGTCAGTGGAGATGGTCTGCCCATACGGTATAATTTATGGGCTCTCAGCTGGAAAACTTGAAGACCGAGACCAGGAATGCTCAGAAGACTTGTTGGCCCACCATTTTAGAAGTTGATGCTGGCTGGGTGCTAAGCTGGGGCCAGATTATACCCACATGGCCTTTCCATGACACCTGGGCTTCCTCACATAATCGTGGTGTGGTTCCAAGGATAGGCATGCTGAGAGAAAGCAGAGCCAGGGGGAACCATATTGCCTTTTTTTTTTTTTTTACCCAAGACTGAGAAGTCATGCATCATTACTTGCACCTCATTTATTGGCTGGGGAACTTAATAAAGACACATCAGGTTCAGGAAGAAGGGACATAGACTCCATTTCTTGATGGAGATGTGTCAACGTCACATTATACAAAGAGCCGGGACAGGGGGGGGTGGACTTCTTTGCAAGGTAAAGGTTACTGCAGGAAGCAATAGTGAGAAATTAAAAACTTTTACAAGTCATTAATGACCTTTAGCACCTTCTTTTGCTGAGTTAGTTCCATTAATGAATTGTCTAGCTGTTTTATATGCTCTCTTCCTATTCTCTGCCACATATAACAAGACTTGAAATCCAGTCTCCTGCCATGATTTATGCACACAAAGAAATCCACCCCTACCAAACACTCACAAACAAAAGCACTCATTAAAGTCTTTTCTTTGTAGCAGGCTTGACCGGGGCTTTTAGCAATGGAGAGGATTTACACTGTAGCCAAACAAATAACTAAAAATAGAATATTGGAAACCCCTAATTTGAAAAATTCTATAGGCTTTTCTCTTTCAAATTCTATAGGCTTTTCTCTTTCCCTGTTTCTCTCTGTTTTCTAATCTGCCTTTTCTCTCTCAGGAGTAAAAACTTGAAAAACCTTCCATTTTCTTATAAAAATTATTTTGCTTTAGCTCCCCTGAATCTCCGTCACATAGACTCTCTTTTGTGTACAACGACCCACTAATATATTCTGCTAAACCACAGGCCATCTAAATCTAAGCCTCACCTTCCTCCCTCCTTCACCTCTCCCAGCAAGGGCAAGGATCAGTGAAGAGAGTTAGTCCTTCAGTTATGTAAATAATTCCCTATTCCCACCCCTGTCTTCTCCATGGAAAAGGCAGTTGTGATTTTAAATAACATTTTCCCCCTCTGCACTGCACTGGCCTGCCTGCATTGAATTGCAGCCAACACTATCCACTTAAGTTTTCCATCTCTGATTTCCAAAACATTCAGGGCAAGCTTCAGACATTATAAATATGCCTAAGAACAGAGCTTCTGAGGCAAAAATCACCATTCAATCCAGAGAGAGCCTCCAAATCCCCATTTATAGTATATCTAAACCGAATAGATAAATCCCACTTTGTCCTTTTTCTTCTAGTACAATTCTGGGTCTGTTTGGTTCCCTTTCCAAAGCCTAATCTTAAGTCCTATGAATTTTTAGAAATAGATTGACTTAGGATAGGCCTTTATGGAAACATTTATATATATAAAACCCTAATATGCAAATAGAACTGAGGAACAACCAAACAGCCAGTTGCTATGATGTGTGCTGACCACCAGGGGTTGCGTACAGAACATGGTGGGCGTCGGCAGCAGGCGGCAGAGCATGGCGGGCTTTGGCCATGGTGGGATGGTGGAGCAGGTGAGCAGGGGCGCCAGACCAAGGCGGGGCACAGGTCACTGTCATCGAATCAAACCTCTGGTGGTTACTGAAAATTCTTTGCTCCTATATGCCACGGTCCTACCTGGCACTTGCACCCGCTGCCAGTGCTAGAGCTGCTGCTCGCACCCGCTGCCAGTGCCTGGTGCCGGCCCTGATTGCTTGGCATAGTCAGCGGGTGTGAGCAGCGGCTCCTGGCCCCCATCGCCCCAGGGCTTCTCCATCTCCCCCTGCTCCTGAGGGGTGATTGGTGCAGCAGCCACCGTTCACATCCATTGACGGCACCAGCCCTGCTTGCACCAGCTGCTGGTGCCGGCTGCAGTCGCTCTGCGCTGTCAGTGGATACAAGTGGGGCCAGCGCTGTCAGCACATGGGAGTGGTGCAGTGGGAGTAGGGCTGCCAGCAGACAGGGGACCAGAGCCACAGTGGGAGGGGCTGGGCAGGGATGCAGAGGATAGGCTGAGACCCATCCCTTTGCCCACCGCAACCTTGCAACCTATAGTTCCTTTTAAGGTGCATGAATTCATGCACTGGGCCCCTAGTCAAATATAATAGAGATGCTCTCTGAGCAGTCTCTAAATAGTCAGGTCCTGGAAGAATATTGCTTCCCACATGGCAGCTATCGTACAAATTCCAGCTATTTTCTCCGTAGTCGTGCCCTCACTATCCCCTAACCCTCCTCTTAGCAAGTGTGCCCAGACCCTCTCCTCTCCATTCCAGTCCTGCTGAGCGGGGACCACCATGTGATCCCACACACCTGCCTACAGATGAATGGATCACGGTGGGCAACTTGCTCAAACTAACCCGATCAGGTAGTTTTCCTAGGACAGAGGGATAAGACTGTAAGACAGTAGCTACAACTGTCTAAGCAAAGCAGAGCAAACCCCTCAGCAAAGATAGAAGCACAAAGCAGATGCTAAGAGATTTGACATGGGTGCAAACCATTTGGCTTCCAGAAATGGAGAAAGAAATCTAGTTGCCAGTGCCATCTGGTTCCTCCTTCCAGGCCCGTGAGAGGCCTGACCACTCCTGTTGCCTCAGGGCTTGGTTGGCTGCGAGATGTCAACAGTGAAACAATAGGCTTCAGATACTTTGCAAACAAATGAACAGTGGTTATTCTACACAGAAGATGAGAAATCAAATGAAAAGATATTTTTATTTTCATTAATTTACTTACCTTCTATTTTCTGGGTATATATGTTGTAAGTGGTGACGAATTATAAATCAAGGAATTTCAATAAAGTACTGATGTTCCTCTCTGATATTCTGGGACCATAAAAATGATAAAACATGTCTTAATACTGAATGAAATATTGTCATTGTGAACTTATCCTAGACAATCAAAGAACTTTCGTGAGCAATAGCATGCTGTTGAAGTATCTCTGAAAGCATTTTCCAGGTATTAACCCTTTAGTAGAGAACTTTATTTGAGGGAGCTCCAGAGCAGGGCTTTGTAAGATGCTAAGGAATATGTGACTTGTGAATTATTTTTCAAAAAATCTCTCCATCTCTTCCTTAGGGTGAGTGTCACAGCAAAACAAACAAACAAACAAAAACAAACTTGTAAAGTATTTCTGAGAAATGTGTTCCCATTTCAAGAAATGGGGTAAAATGCATATTAAATTAAGAAAAGTAATGGAGTGTGGGAAAAGCCTAAATCACGATTAAGTTAATAAGGAATTGGACTGTGTATACAGCTGCATGTGAAATTCTTTACATAGATTCATTCCACTGACTGACAATGGGCCACATAATGTGCAAACAGGACATGGTGCAGAGGAAAGGAGCAGGCTCCACACTCATTTGTAACTCGAGAATAACAGCATTATTTACTACAATGGGATGTTGTGAGAGTTTAACAATACAGTGCGTGTAAAGCACTTGGCATGTGCATTGATGTGCTCAATAAATCTCATAATACTTGTTGTATAGAAGTTGTTATCTTCATTATTACAAATGTATCTGGAAATTCTGGTGCAATTTTCCTGGAATCTGAAGAGCCTGAAACTGGCATACAACCTGCCTCTGCTCACCAAAGCCATTTCCATTTCTGTGTGTGTGTGTGTGTGTGTGTGTGTGTGTCTGTGTGTTCGAGAGAGAGAGAGAGAGAGAGAGAGAGAGAGAGAGAGAAATTGATCTGTACAAATCCTATGGTTTTGGCCATCCCGTTTCAATTTCTTTGGCTATATTTTTATCTTTACTCACCAGCAAAACAGAGAAGCTGTTTTGATATTGTACTGCCTAACCTTTACATTTATCAGCAAAACAATCAGATTCCTGGGCCTTCCCTATTCTATTTATCTTAATCATCCACCTATTTCCCAGGCAATCGGATGACAATCAGACTAGATGGAAAAAAGTGACCCAACCTGCTAGTAGAATATTATTGGAACCTTGCCATACTTTATGCCCCTGACACATTTCCTTTTCTCTCCTCCACACCTACAATCTGTGGAACTTGGCCAGACTTAAGTCATATACCTTATCTTCAGAAAGTTTTCTTTTTCTTTCTTAGATTAGTCAAAGTTAATATAAACGGCATTTGGGACTTGAAAATAAAATTCAATACATTTTTGTCCTAAATACCACAAGCATACATACCTTGCTTAGCTTGCAACCATACTGAGACACCCCTGCCTTCACTCCTGAGGGTCCCGCTCTTACTCTCCCACTGTCCCAGTTAGAAAGTGATGTGCGCTTACAGGGACACAGTATGCAATTCAAATTGTACAATTGGCCAGGGAGTTAAAAATGAGCTACTCAGCTCCCTCTACAGAGATGATCACTGTTAGTTTCTTGTGATAAGTGTGTGTGTATATAT
>NW_006285040.1:6755856-6768440 GCF_000327345.1 Myotis davidii
ATATATATATATAAAATATATACTTTATATTTAAAAACAACACAAAATGTACAAACATAAGTATTTTCAGCTAGGTTTTCTTGAGAGAATAAAGCTCTCATGCGCTAAGGGATCCATGGTATGTAATAAGTTAACTTTTCTCCTTGGCATCGGAAATGGTATCATGTACCATCCTTGGGAGAATTGAGGAAATAGTTACAATTAATTTTCTGCGTGCTGTGCTTCAGATGAGGAACTCTAGTTGAGAAATGTGTTATAATCTAGCTTGCAGATTATATATATGGGTACATATGGTCTGCTCTCCTCCTCCTGGTCATCTCATTCTTTCCCTTGTTTCCCTCTTTTACTTTCTATAGAGGCCTCACATAAGTTACCAAGTGTGTAAAGAGCATTAATCTAAAGTATACAGCGTGAAGAATTTTATACACGTTTACACTTATGTGACCACCATCCAGATTATGATATGGAACATGTCCAGCACTTCAGAGTATTTTCCTCTGCCCCCCAGAGACAACATCTAATCTAACTTCCATCATTACCATTAGTTTTGCCTGTTTCGAAACTTCCCATAAATGAAACCATAACTGTATCTCCCTTCTGAGAGAGAGATTTTCCATGTTTTTATATTTAAATGTATCAGTTAATTTTTATTGCTGAGTATTATTCCATTATATGATTAAATCACCATCTACCTACTCAGACTTCTGTTGATGGATATCTGAATTGTTTCCATTTGGGGGCTATTTTTAATAAAGGTACTATTATTGACTTGTAAATGTCTTTTTAGTGGAGGAAATAGGCACTCATTTCGCTTGGGTGTGTACCTAGGAGCAGACCAGGTCATGAGGGAGGCATATGTTTAGCTTTAGTAAACATTGCCAATTTCCAAAATGGTTATTCCAGTTTTGCTCATTCTTTGTAACAGCTGTGTGGTATTATACGGATTTTCCATGGTTTATTTAAACTAGCCCACTATTAATAGAAATGTAAGTTGTTTCCAAACATTTGCTATTACAAAGTATGTTCCAAATATTATCTTTTTACATAAATCATTTGCACATATACAAGTTTGCCTATTGGAAAAAGTATCAGAAGTGAGTTTGCTGGACCCAACGATATGTGCATTTGTAATTTCAGTGTATTTGGAAAAAAAAATGGCTCCATAGTGTTTCAACTAGTGCATATATATGTAAATGTTGCTCCTGTCAATCAATATCTGTTGTGTCTCACGTCATACTCATGGACTAAGTAAATCATCAGATATTCTGAACTTGTCTGTCCCATAGGTATAAATCATGTTTGTTCATAATTCTAATTCAAAGTGTCTTATTATACGTGATATTGAGTATCTTTTCATACGTTTAAAAGCACTTGTATTTCTTTTTCTGTGACGTCTCTTTTAATATACTTTGCCCATTATTCTATTAAGTTGTTGGTCTTTTATTGACTCAGAGGAGCTTTTCTCTTTATAGTAGAAACAATTAGTGCTTTTTCTGTGATATGAGTTACAAATATTTTCCCCAGATTATTGATTGCCTTCTGTATCTATATATATAAAAACCTAAGCAACTGAACAACCGAACAATGGGTTGACCAGTCACTATGATGTGCACTGACCACCAGGGGGCAGATGCTCAATGCAGGAGCTGCCCCCTGGCGGTCAGTGTGCTCCCACAGCAGGAGCACTGCTCAGCTGACCTAAGGGCGCCAGATGCAGGGCTCACGGCTGGCAAGCGCCACTGTGGTGATGTGAGCCTCTCCCCGTCGGAACTGACTGGGCGTGAGCCCACAGCAGGCGCAGCGGGGCTGGGATGCGCAGGAACGGCAGGCAGGAGTGGCAGGCAGGATAGACTGCTGGTTTCGGCCCAGTCCCCACCGGCCATGCCAAGGCACCCCACCAGTGCATGAATCCATGCACCAGGCCTCTAGTCTGTTAATAACTTGGAATATTTCATTTACATCAGGTTTCTAAAGCATTTTTTCCAAAGCCCTAGTCTACCCTTTCTCCTACCACCCACAATATGCATCTTGATCATTATTCATGAATAAAAATAAATTATACCTTAATGCACTCTCTGGATTATTAAAATAATCTTGCCCAGTTCTGGCCACTGTTGTTCAGTGGTTTAAAGTGTCAGCCCATGCACCAAAAGATTTAGGGTTTGATCCCCGGTCAAGGGCATGTACCTGGGTTGCAGGTTTGATCCCCAGCCCCAGTTGGGGCTTGTGCAGGAGGCAATTGATCATTGCTTTGTGTCTCCATCACACTGATGTTTTGCTCTATCTCTCCTTCCTACCCTCCCTTCCACCATCTCTAAAACACCAATAGGGAAAAAATATCCTCAGGTGAGGATTAACAACAACAACAAAGTAATACTCTTTTCCTAATGCACACTCCAGAGAATCAAAAGGAAGCCTGCATATAAAAAAGTGATTGGCAGACACACAGAACATGAGTGTGGCTGCTATCTTAACAATTTTTTCAAGAAAGCAAAAGGCAAGTTGCATTCTTATCAAGATTCTGTGTTAGGGGCATTTGTTCAGCTTTGACAAATGTTTCTATGTAGTAATCAAATGCCTCACACTACCCTAGGGCAGCCCACAAGTTATAGAGAGATTGGCAGGCATTGCACACTGCTCCCAAATTCTTGGTCAACTTAGAGCATCTTGTAAAATGAGAGGTAGCGCTCAAAATGAGGATTTCTATGGAGAGGGACCTAATGCATTATTCTAAATGGTGATATTACTGAAATGCTTAAAACTATCAGTATCGGTCTTCCTGAAGATATCACCTCACCCACTGACCTCTACCATTCAAATCATAGTGTTATAACTGACACTCACTCACTCATCGTCCCCTCCATTAGATTCTCTGCAGCCAGGGACCATTTATTTGCATCAGTTTTCTATTGCTGCCATAGCAAATTACCACAAACTTAGCAGTTAAAACAGCCCCTATTTTTTTATCTCACAGTTCTGCAAGTTAGACCCCCAGGCCACTATGGCCCAGCTGGATGTTCTGCTCAGACTCTCTTAGTACAGAAACCCGGTGTCAGCAGGCTGCTTTCTGGAGGCTCTGGGTGAATCCACCTCTAAGCTCATTCAGGTTGTTGGAAGAATTCAGTTCCTAGAGATTGCAGAGCTGCAAGTCCCTATGTCCTTGCTGGCTGTCAGCGAGGAACTTCTCTCAGCTCCTTAAGGCCACCTGCATGCCTGTCTCATTGCCCCATCCATTTTCAAGCCCACAACAGCATTGATTCTTTCTGACATTTTGAATCTCTCTGAATTCTCCCTTTCATGGCATCTCTCCCTCATCCATGTTGCTGCTGGAAGAGATTCTCTGCTTTTAGAGGCTCAGGGGATTTGATGGCACAACTAGATAATCCAGAATAATCTTACTCTCTTTAGGTCTATAACTTTAATTACATCTGCAAAGTTCCTTTTACCATGTAACGTGATATATTCAGAGGCTGTGGGCATAGGACATAGACATTTGGGGGGCCCATTAATATACCTACCATATAATTATTTTCCTCCCTTTGATCTTCTCCTCCTCCCTCTCCTCCTCCTCCTCCTCCTCCGTATAGGACAGGAGACAACGGATCAGTGTTTCTCTCTGACATTGATGTTTCTTTAATTCCTGCTCTCGCTCTCACTCTCGCTTCACCATCTAGCACAATGCTGACATGTAATTTAAGGAGAGCTGAATGAATATGTAGTTGAATGATATTTTTAGAATTCTTCATTTTGAGTCTTCAGTCTAAATTCTGGGAATATATATTGAATCAAGAGTTTATCAGCTGGTTTATAAACTAGAAAATCAGTGTAGAAAAAACATAAAGGGCTTCTTGTCCCCTTTCCCCTGCAGCCTGGGGTGAGGGACCTGTCTGGTCCAGGAATGTGGTTCTGTGTCTCTGTTCTAAGCTCACCTTTGGGGTTGGCCAAAGCCCCTTGAGGTTGCTGTACAATGCAGAACTCTGGGGACAAAACAGATAAAAGTCTGTGATGACACAGTGCCAAATTAGGACTCATCAGGGTTTTTAGAAAAACAGAAAAGAATATTAGGCACTCTAGAGAAGGCAATATATTTTTAAACAAAGAAATATGGGGTAGAAAAAGAACTTTAGATCATTTGAAATCTTATCTTTGGTTCTGGGGTGTTCTTGGTAGAGAGCAAAGAGATGTCTTGAAGAGAATTTTAATCATAATCTACCCAGAGAAAAATTCTTACTGATCTCTGTTGGACAACAAAAAACCATAGATTCTCACCCTTCCCCAACAAGTTTCACTAAAGATAACTCCTCATTGTTAAATATTCTCTGTGGAATAAATAAGCATCTCCAAATTTCTTGAGCAAAGAAATTTGCTCCCACTTTTTGGTTTGAGTAAAATAAAAGCACTATATCATTTTTTTTGCAAGGGTCAAGAATTCACTAATAACCTATAAAAACTATTTGTTGTATTTGTTTTAGAGAAATAGATATTTACTAGGTTTTTTTATATGCTTATAATTCTGTCTCACCCCTATATTCTACCTTCCTTGAGCAAAGGATTCATCTGTAATCTAAGAACATAGTACACACTGTGCTGAGTACATAGTATTTTCTTTAAAATGTTTTTTTAAAATAGGTACTCAGAAAACAGAATAAAAGTTATATGTACTAGATGATGTATGAATATCTATACTAATAAAAGCCTAGGTGGTCCTTGTGCCCTTGCATGCGACATCATTACAAGATGGCCACATGCACAGCGGAGGCAGGGCCCAGCAGCCACTCCATGTGGTGAGGCCTGGGGGTCCCGTGGCTCCACATGGCACAGAGGAGGCTGGTCTTGGTGTCTCCTCCTCACGTGGAGGAGGCGGGTCCTGGTGGAGGAGGCAGGTCACGGCAGGGGAGGGCAGTTGGGGGCCATCAGGCTGGCAGGGGAGGGCAGTTGGGGGCCATCGGGCTGGCAGGGGAGCAGTTAGGCTTCGATCAGGGTATCAGGGGAGCAGTTAGGGGGTGATCATGCTGGCAGACAGAAGCAGTTAGGGGCAATCAGGCAGTTAGGCAGGTGAGCGGTTAGGAGCCGCAGTCCTGGGTTGTGAGAGGGATGTCCGACTACCGGCAGTCAGACATCCCCTGAGGGATCCCAGATTGGAGAGGGTGCAGGCTGGGCTGAGGGACACCCCTTCCCCCCGCCGTGCACAAATTTCATGCACCAAGCCTCTAGTACTTAATAATTTAAAGAGAGTTTACATGTAAACTTCTGATCCTATCAATACTATGTTGACTTTAGTTGAATACAAATAAATGTGGAACCTAAAATAGATCATCTGAATATCATTATCTGCTATCTAAGAAAAACTAAAACAATAGCAACTGTTAGTAACATGATAACATTACTTAATCCCAAGCTATGATGCTATGAAACTCCTCATCATTTCTATTAAACTTCTATGATTAATGATCTGCGATGAGGAAGATTCATGAAAAGGAACATTTCAAGAAAATGACATCTTTCAGGTGTTATTTCAAAAGTGATTCCATTTATGATCTTCTTGGGCAACCTACCTACCTTCTGCCCTCTCCCCAAAAGCCGTACTTATAGTTCCTGTGATGAGCCAGAGGCATCCATGTCAATGTGTTTGGTGATGAGCTGGAAGAGATGACAGTTGTGCGGCTCTGAGGACATACACCTTTCCCTCTATGTGGGATCGGACTAAGTATGTCCACCAAGTGCATAAGAAGTTTCCCTAAATCAAATGATGATTTGATTATTGCAGCTGAACCTCCAGACAATCAGAAACTGGAATATTTCTTAGGTAGAAATGCAGTTGCCCTTTTAAAAAAACTTTGCATATTAAAGATGAAAATCTCAGCATCATTCTAAAATTTAGTGAAATAGCACTAACAAACATGACAAAGGAATTATATTTTTAAACTACTGAAGAACTAAAAAAAAAAAAGCAAAAACAAAAAACAAACAAAAAAAATACAACCCTCTATTCCAGTGGTTCTCAAACTGTGAGTTGCGACCCCTTCGGTGGTCGAACGACCCTTTCACAGGGGTCGCCTAAGACCATCCTGCATATCAGATATTTACATTACAATTCATAACAGTAGTAACATTACAGTTATGCAGTAGCACCGAAAATAATTTTATGGTTAGGTCACAACATGAGGAAATGTATTTAAAGGGCCAGAAGGTTGAGAACCACTGCAGTCTATTCTGTCACCTTTGATAGTTTATCGGGTGTGCAAAAGTGAGACCCCTGACCACACAGAGTGTTATTGAGATAATAATTTTACAAGTCATCATTGACAGCAACTAAAGAGATGCATTTAAGCAGAAGACTTCACTTACAAATTTTCATATAATAGTTCCATCCCAAGCTTTAAAGTCATAGGATTTTAGAGTGTTATAACTAGAGGGATTTGGAGAAACTTCTAGTTCAATCCCCTTGTCTTATAGATCATGGAATTCCTAATAATTTCATTTCCCTCTAAAACTTTTCCTAATGACAGTATTCTACTGTGATATTTATAACAACCTGTTAGCTAAATAATTATAACAGCAGATATACTTTTAAAAAATTGTTTGGTTATCACAATTCCTGTGCTTCAATTTTTTAGCTGAAACTGAAGTCATGCAAAATGTTCTTACGGACTTTGGTATAATTTTTGGTTTATATTAGAAGAATAGGGAAATACTAAATTTTGATGGCAAAACCCTGCTTCTAAATTTTCTATTGGAATATATGTATATATGTTAAAATATATATGTTTGTTTTATATATATGTATATATTTAAATGTATTTTCATTGATTTCAGAGAGGAAGGAAGAGGAAGAGAGAGATGAGACATCAATGGTGAAAGAAAATCATTGATTGGCTGCCTTCTGCATGCCCCCTCCTGGGGCTCAAACCTGCAACCTGGGCATGTGCCCTGACCAGGAATTGAACAGTGACCTCCTGGTTCATAGGTTGATGTCAACCACTGAGCCACAGTGGCCAGGCTAAATATTCCTATATGATAAAAGCCTAATATGCTAAGTGTCCAGTGGTCCAGTTGGCCGGTTCAACCAATCAAAGCATAATATGCTAATGATATGCTAAGGTCACTCAACTGCTTGCTATGACATGCACTGACCACCAGGGGACAGATGCTCCAACTGGTAGGTTAGCTTGCTGCTGGGGTCTCTCCGATCGCAACTGAGCAAGATGGGCTGGACACGCCCTGGAGCCCTCTCGTGGTCCCTCGCCAGCTGGCTAACCTCCCATGTCCCTCCCCAGCCCCTATCTTGCACTGGTGGGATTGCTCCACCTGGCCTGTGCCCTCTCGCAACCCAGGACCCCTCAGGGGATGTCAGAGCCATTTTCGGCCTGACAGCAGAACGACCGGTCACTATGATATGCACTAACAACCAGGGGGCAGAGGCTCAATGCAGGAGCTGCCCCCTGGTGGTCAATGCACTCCCACAGGGGGAGCACCACTCAGCCAGAAGCCAGGCTCATAGCTGGCGAGTACAGCAGTGGTGGCAGCAGCCTTTCCCATCTCCGCAGCAGCATTAAGGATTTCTGACTGACGGCTTAGGCCCGCTCCCTTAGGGAGCCTTCAGTCAGACATCCCCCAAGGGCTCCTGTACTGTGAGAGAGCGCAGGCCGTGGCTGAGGCACTCCCTCCTGAGTGCTCGAATTTCATGCACTGGGCCTCTAGTGTATATATATTTTAACATATATGTGTAAAAGGGTATGAAGACCAGATAGTCCTGCTTTCAAATCCTATCTCTGTCATTTAGTAACTGTGTGTGATTTAAGCAAATTACTTATGAATCCCAGATCTTTTAAAATGAGTTAAAGAATACCTAACTCAACGTTTTTTTTATTAATTTTAAGGGAGACCATATAGGTGAATGTACCTAACACAACACCTCCCCAAAGGATCAATAGCTGATCCTCTCATGTCTCCCTACCATTTCTCATGTGTCTTTGCCTACTACTTAAACACCTTCTGCCACCTTTCATTACAGGTATTTCTAAATGGTGTATCAGTGCTGTTCTCCTAAAAGCTATAGGGACAGAAATGTTAACATGGATGAAAAAATATGTTTGAACACTTTTGTTATTTAGCTGAAATCAAAATTTTCTATTTCGAATATTTCTTTTCTGGGTGAAAGAAAGGTTCCATGAATGAGCACTAGAATTTGGAAAAAAACTCATTTAAATCAAGCTATAGTACTTTTTTCTCTCTTGTTTGCTCAGGAAGAAGAGATTGGAAAGAATTCATTATTTTTTCTTCCTGAAGTTTATAGGCAAATTAGTATCAGCTTCATGTCAACTTTGGCACTAAATCAAACTTGAGCTTGATGTGGTTAAGGATGAAGAAAAATAATTCTAACACCTTAAATACATTCTAATGTAAGAAGCTGCCTTTACAGTCCTAAGAGAAAAACTATTGTTTGCTTTTATAGTTCTCCACAAATTCTGTGCATCTTTGAAAGTGAATATTCATGATTTATTAAACATGTAGTGAAGCTTCATTATCTTGAATTAATATAGCCACTTTAAACTTTATTTTTGAAGGAAAACATGTGTTCTTTCATATTTATACATTAAACAGATATTTTATTTTACTTATTTATTTTAAATATATTTCTTTTGATTTTGGAGAGGAAGTGAGAGGGAGAGATAGAAACATCAATGATGAGAGAGAATCATTGATTGGCTGCCTCCCACACTGGGGTTTGAGCCCACAACCTGGGCATGTGCCCTGACTGAGAATCAAACCATGACCTCCTGGTTCAGGGATTGATGCTCAACCACTGAGCAACACCAGCCAGCTAAACAGATATTTTACCTACTTAGTGTCAGATTCTGTGTCAGGCACCAGGGATCTAAAAATCAAAAGTAATGATCCCCAAAGTCTGGTGATAAGAAAAACAAACACAATGAAAGTTTTACAAGGTGACATTTCTAAACTAGAAGAATGACTACCTTTCTCATCTCAACCTTCATTACTCTTTTCTCTTGCTCACTGCACTCCAGCCACATTATTTCAATTGCACTCTTCCTCTCCCTTGCATGCCCCCACTTATTCATGCCTCAGTACCTTTCCACTTGCTTTACCCCTTCTAATAGAAATGCCTATTCCCCATGTCTTCCAGCTGCTGCCTGCCTCCATCTCATTATTCATGTCTTCACTTAAGTATCAACTCAAAGAGGCCTTTGAGGAACACTTCTTCCCTCACCCTGTCCCCAGTCGTTCTTTGCCACATCACTTTCTAAAAACATTTTTATTTACTTGAAAATGCATTACTTACTAATTTACTTTTATCTTGCATTTGTTATTGTAATTGTAGAATTAAGTTCCATTAGGAACGTACCTAAGTCTACTTATTTACTGCTTGTTTACTGCTCTATCTCCAGTACTTAGCACTTTGTCTTGAACTTACTAAGCAGGCGCTCAATAAATATTTATTGAATCAAATGAATGGTGCCATAGGAGTAATTAGGGCCATCAGGGAAGCTTCACACAGGAGGAATGCTTGACCTGAAGCTTGAAGGACCCTGTTTAGGATATAGGATTAACACCGATTGGGTGCTGATTGCAAGACCAAGTTAAGGAAGGTGTCCACCTTGTGTGAGTGAGTACCTGAAAGTGTGGCCATTTGCATAAACAGAGGACAAAAGATATTCCCAGACTTCCAAGGGAGGTGATAACTGTAGTTTAGGATAAGGTGACTTTATGATGCCTGCGGGCCATTAAGGTAGGGATGTGCCACGGGGACATTTAGACAAAGGATAATGGGTCTGTGTTGGAGACGGGTTTCTGCTATTTTTTATCTTTAAAAGCCACCAATAGAGTTGCCAGTGAACTACTTCTGAACATAGGTCTTTCAGGGATGACTTTAATATATAAGTTCCTTTCATTAATCTGCAGCACATATTGTGAAAATTGCTGAAAATGTGCTGAAGCTGGACTTTAAAGCATAAAGCTAGACTTTGAAAGCTTAAATCTTGTTTATGTCATTAATCTAGCTCATAAAGTCTCCCTTCATATATGTTCCAAAAATACAATTCCATCTAACCTCAGTTTAGCCTAATTCAAGCTGAGGTATCAAAATTCTTGATTGTTTGGATTCCTGAGGATGGGGTTGTGTTTGTATATCACCAGCTGAGGTTTTATCATGTGTGTCCTTAAATCCCTGGTGTGGGGGAGATATTAAAGTAAATTGCAACTTATGAAAAGTAGACAAAATAATTCAGGACATTTAAAACTGGAAAACTGGTAAAACTAAATTTGTTGACAGAAGAAACCAAGGAGTTTCTGAATTTAGCAACCAATGAAGAATTAGCACCCCTATCCTATATAGTAAAAGCCTAATATGCAAATTGTCCCCTCTGGCAGTCATGCAAGCGCTCACTAGGATGTGCGCTGACCCCCAGGGGGCGGCACAGAACATGGTGGGCATCGGCAATGGGGCACTGGCAGTGGGTGGCAGTGGAGGGGCCGCACGCTGGCCCCAATGGGCCCTGGCAAGAGCAGGACAGAGGCAGGATGGTGGAGCAGGTGAGGGGGTGGCGCCAGGCCAACACAGGATGCCAGGCGGGGCTGCAGGGCTGTGAGGCTGGGGGTGCAAGCTGGGGCCCGATCTCTGCAGGCCTCCCTGAGGGACCCCATCTGTGCACGAATTCGTGCACCAGGCCTCTAGTAATTTATAACAAAGGAAATTTTCTTCCTTGTCCAGCTCTTTTAGGGAGAAAGCAGTGACCCACCCTTTTTCTGGGCCTTTGGCCCTTCTCTCCCACCAGAATTAGAAGTACACCAACCTCCATGGAGGAGAACTCAATGGACTTCTAATTTGAACAAAAGGTTGTGAGGAGGAAGCAACAAAACTCTGATGGTGGCGGGGCGGGGAGGTTGGGGGGGGTGGAGAGGAAGAGAGGAAGTGGCAAAGCTCTGGGGGAGGGAGACCTAAGAAAAGAGGTTTCAGATGTACATCCCTGGGTGGGCTCAGTATGTGGGAGGCAACTTGAGATGTATAATAGAGAACCACCTTGCACCACCCTCTCTACCCTTGTGTTCTTGATTGTTGAACCATAAGGTTTTTCTCTCTAATGAGTAGCTGAGGCTTACACTTTCAACTCCTCAGGGCATAGTTAAGAGATTACAGCTGGATGCTTTAAGGCACTGACTGACCTTTTGGTGTAAAATGAAGCAAATCTATGCAAATGAAAACCTGGCAACTTTCCTTGGAACCATCTGATTTCAAAGTCTTAAAGTGCTCGTTCTCAGAATGCTCAGGGAAGTTGTAAGACCCATAAGGGTCTTCCTAATCACAGAGTCAGATTCTCACTGTTAAATTATCATGCCCTTGAGGATCAAAAAAATAAAACTTTATACTATTTTAAAAAATGGTTAAACACATTTTTTAGCTCCAGAAAGGTGTTTAATTTACAGTGTCAGGTCTATGTACAATACCAACCAAAGCCAAGATAAACCTGAAGTTATGATATCTGTGCACTTTTATAAGGAAGATATGTAAATGAATATGTGTGTGTGGAGTGGGAATAGAACCTTCGTTTTCCAGTTTTGTTTTCTGACAATACGTCATTACCAGTATTTAGTGGAATAATTGGCACATGGTGTCATTTAAAACCATAAGTTAATCATCTCAAAGAATCACAAGCTGTTTTAGGGATAGTTTAGTTATCATTTTTACAAATTGTTTTGTCTGAAAAACCTTTCCATTCCTATAAATTTCCAGAATTTATAGAGTAGAAGATGGAAGATGAGCCTGTGAAAAAGATGAAGAAGAAGCTGAAGAGTAAGGCCAAGATATTAAAGGAAGTCAAGGAGTAAAGGACTAGCTAGGGTCCATTGGATTTGGATATTTCTAGGCCTCAGGGCACAGCAGGAGAGGTACGAGAACATAGTGGATGAGGGCCTGGATTCTGGACTCAGGCGTCCTGGGTTCAAGTCCCAGCTCCACTGTTTACATTGCGTTAAATAATTGGGTGGCTTAACCTCACTCTACTTCAGTTTTTCACCAGTGAGGTGAAGATACTGATGTCACAGAATTGATACACATGGGAAATGCTTGTTTCAGATGCTATTTTCTGAGAAATTGGGGGCTTTGGGTAGAAAGGTGATGGTTTAGCTAGTCCAATTAGGGTGATCCTAACTGACTCCATTTCATCATCTGATTCTTGTGGCTAATGATATATACATTTAAGTAAAAATAGAAATATTTTTGCAAGTCAAAAAAGAAACTAAAATAAGAAGTGTGAAATTATTATTATTGTTAAACCCACATATCTTCATTATTCTTTCATGTGTATTTCCTTGAGTTCCAGGGGACCACACCATCATCTGAAGTTTCTGAAGTTTACCTTCCTGAGTAACTTCACAAGGAGAGGAGGTAAATTGCCCCCAACTTCTGAAAGGAAGAAGCTCATTCTAAAGGCAAAGAGTCTTCTGTCTTCTAACTAGCTGTTTCTCTCTTCGGTCAGCCTTCTTCCATCTCTATGGCCACTGAGTGGTCAGGTGAGGAACATGCCTAAATGAAGGTACCCCAAACTATAACCCTGAATATCTCA
>NW_006285040.1:6768482-6768979 GCF_000327345.1 Myotis davidii
AACCCTAGAGTGAGGAAGACAAATCCCACAGTAATAGGACAGAACTGTGCTCTACTGTCAGGATCCTTGAATTAATTGCAAAATTAGATTGAGTATGTATAGAATTTTATTTCAGCCATGATACAGTATCAAGGGATATTTAAATCCAGAGACCTTTTTTGTTACTCCACACACTCTTAAGTGATAAGACAAGCACTGCCTTCATATGGCAGAATAATATATATTTTGGCAGCTTCTTAGAACAAATTTTTGTTTTCCCCAGTGTTGTGGAGAATATCCATTCATTAATCAATTTAAAAATTCTGAATTTCCAATGGAAAAAAAACATTCTTCTTTCTTAAGGCTAATTAGCTAACACACAGACGTGCACACACTGGGATTTTAAAATAACTTCCTTTTATTTTTGTGGAGCAGCATTAACCACCAGTATTATTTTTAAAGTTTTATATCACCCTTCAGATGAGTTTTGAGGCAAGCAGAAGGCTAATTTTTAAATT
>NW_006285040.1:6769254-6775073 GCF_000327345.1 Myotis davidii
TCCTGTGAATTTCAGTTGAGCCTTCATGAGCTGCAGTACAACTTTCATCCACATATTAAATGTGACTTTCTGGGTTTGGACAAAGCCTTTCTCTTGGTGGACATATTAGTCTTTAGCTTCAGGCTCTTTCTTGGACTTTCCGCTTTACAATATCCTAAAACTGACAGCTAACAAAAATATTACAAATTCTTTGTCTTCTGAATGGTTTGTGTAAGAGAGGTGTATTAGTTTGCTAGGGCTGCCACAACAAAATACCACAGACTAGGAAGTTTAAACGACAGAAATTTATTTTCTTACAGTTCTGCAGATCAGAGTTGGTGTCTTTTGAGGCCTCTCTGCTTGGCTGATAAATGGCCATCTTCTCCCTGTGTCCTCACTTGGCCTTCCCTCTGTGTGTGCCTGTGTCCTAATTGTCTATTTTGATTGGGACGTATTAGATGAGGGCCCACCCTCATGACCTCATTTGACCTTACTTACTTCTTTAAAGATCCTATATCCAAATACACATTCTGAGGTACTGAGGGTCAGAACTTCAACATAGGAATTTTGGAGGAGACACAATCCAGCCCATCATAGAAAGAGAGCAAGAGGAAAAGGAAGATGGTGATAAGAAAATTACCTAAGGCTTGCTATGGAAATACTGAGTACGTGAGTTCTACACTCAACAGATATAAAACTAAACTCATTATCACCCCCTGCTCCCAAATCCACTATTCTTCCTGTATGTTTCTGTTTTAGGAAAGACCAACATCACTGAAGCAGTCACAAAGCCCGGAACCTGGGATCATCTTGAACTCTTTTCTCCCGCTAATCTCCAGGACTCTATCAAGGATCTACTGAGTTCTACAATTCTACCTTCCTGCTGTAATGGTACTCCTTCCCTCTTCTCCTGTCCCATGGTCTCTGGCTTAATATGGGCCATTTTTAATTACTCACCTGGATTACTGTAAAAGCCTCTTAATGATCTGGGTTCCTCAATTCTGTCCCTTCTCTCTTCCCAAATCCATTCTCCAAATTGCTCTAAGAATAATCTTTTTAGGGAAAAAAATCACTTCCATATTAAATTTCTTCAAAAAGGTCTGTATTGTTCTAAACACAAAATTCAATTTTTTAGCTCAAGCATGCAATAACATTATTTCCCTTTAGTCTGATTGGTTGAATTTAGGTCACATGCTTCTCTCTACATGGTTATCAGATCCAAACAATTCAATACACTGATTGGCTAAAATAATTAGGATCTACTTCTTGGGGTCACCTTCCCTGGAACTTGTGGGCTATATGGGGTAAGGATGGAGACCAGGACAAAATCAGGGTTTAGTTAAGGAAAGAGACACTGGGTGTTTGGCAGGTAACCCATAAAGTCTCCTATGGACTTTACAATCTAGTGGTGCAGCCCATGTTACAGTGCAGTATAGTAAGGAAAATTGTGGAGGTCTGCACAGGGCACATGTGAGCACAAGGACTCCTTTCCAAAAATCAGACCAGGTGTTCAAAGAAAATTTCCTAAAGGTGCTACATAACCTACACTTATGAAGAATGAACAAGAGTTAACACACTGAAGAAGAGGAAAGGAGCATCCTGGCCGCAGGAATAGCAAGTGAAAAGGCCCAAGAGTCATGCAGCAGAGTGACTCAGTGGAAAGCTGCACATCATTCAGGCTGACCGGAGAGGGACTAAAGATGAGGCTAGAATGAGAGGCCAAAGCATATCATGAAACGTCACATATGTTTTATTCTAGCACATACCTATAATACCTATTGCTACCTTCTATGTAATGCTAACTAAAATGCCAAACACTATACACAATTTTACATAATGCAGCACTCTAGTGCTGTGGTATAAAGCACACTTGAAAAAACTGAAGATACTGAGACTAAAAGGTTAACTAACTTCTCCAGGGTCACATAAACATAGCTCTAACTATTTTTATATGCAGCTTTTCACCTAGAACTCAAACTCATGGAATTTGTTACTCCAATGATATAGACTGAATATAAACAAAATTGTGGGAGTAGGTATTTGAGATGCAGTTGCATATATGAAGATACATTTGAGAATGAAATATCTAAGGAAGTTTGAAGGAAAAGCCTGTATCTAATGTACATCCTTTCATTTTTGACCAAATCTGATGGACCACAGTACACATGTCAGGGACAGAAGACAAGGGTTAGGTTCTGGCCAAGGGTTCTTTGATCAAATTTCTTAGCTCATGATCTGTCCCTCTGCCTAGAATGTCTCTTTCTCCTTTCTTCAATTTTCTGACTTTTGTTCATTCTCCACAAATTTAGTTTAAGCATCACCCCTTTTAGGAAACTTACATTGAACCCCTGTCCAATTTAGAAAGGAATCTTGATGCTCACAGTGTGCCTGTGCAGAGCTCTGCAATTGCCCTGATCACATTGCACCATAACTTTGGCTTTGTTTCTCCATGCCCATATCCCAGACTATAAATTCCATTAAGATAAGGATATTATCTACTTCTTTTTCCTAAGAAAGTTTTGCTTTTGTTCAGATTTCTGTCCCTCTTGCATTCAGCCCGCATAGCTCAAGGGAGGTCACCTCTTTCCCATCTCAAGGAATGGATCTGATTGTTTAAGCCAGTGGTTCTCAACCACAGGTGACTTGTCTGGACACATATTTGGTTGTCACATCTGGGATTTTCTATTGACATGCAATAGACACTTTAATTGGGAGAGGCTGGAGATGCTGCTGAACATCCTATAATGAGTAGCCCCCTTCCTCCTCCACATTATTCCCACCCTGTCCCTTAGCCCAGTGGTCAGCAAACTGTGGCCTCTTGAGTGTGGCTCTTCCACAAAATACCACATGCGAGCGCGCACGAACAGTGCGATTGAAACTTCGTGGCCACACTCAAGGGGCCAAAGAGCCACATGTGGCTTGCGAGCCGCAGTTTGCCGACCACTGCCTTAGCCCCATCTAAGAATTATTCTTCCAGCGCCAAACATCAGTAGTGCTGAGGTTGAGGCTGGTTTAAGTCAGTGTTTCCATGGCTTTGCTTCCTGACTGCTTACGGTTTAGGGAGGAACATATGCCCTAAGTCAGGGGTGGGCAACCTTTTTGTGAGTGCGTGCCAAAACCAGCAAAATCTCTGACTCAAAATTCTTCTGAGTACCAACCCTAATTTTTTGAGAACATGTTACGCCTACTTGATATCTCTTAAGGTATACGTATGTGAAAATCCTTGAAAAAATAATAAAATTCATTCGAGCAACAAAAACACAGTATATGATGATGAAAAATACATTTATTTTGTAATGTATACATGTACACTGATAGTCTGACAGAAAACTTTGTGACTCCGTTTGATATTATCAGTGGGACTTCTCTCTCGTCAATCCATGTCTATGGTCTTTAAGATAACTTGTTATGTAAAATTAATTATTTATCTAAGATGCACCTACACTGAATTTATCTGAAAAATAAAAAAGTCGATATTAAGAAAAAATTTGTAAATGGAAGATTATAAGAGAGGGTTTCGCGTGCCAGCAAAAGTTACTGGCGTGCCATGTTTGGCATGGCACGCGTGCCAGGAGTTGCCCACCCCTGCCCTAAGTAATTAGTCAGATTGAAGTGAAGGATTCCATGATTGGGAAAAAGATGAGAGAGATGGATGATAAAGCTAGAGGGTTAAATTTTTGTCAATCGTGGCGAGTTCTGGGTGGAAGGCTAAGTATGGTCTTCACCCTGCAATGGAGCAGCAGGCACCAACCACTATTAGAAAGGTGTTTCAGGAGAGTGGGTATCCCATACAACCTACAGAGTAGATGGGAGGAGGCAGAGCATGATAGCGTGGTGCACTGTGAGTGAGGTGACATGGTGTGAATTCCTTTATGCCTCTAGCAGTTAACACAGTCTCCTGCACATAGAAAGACTCAAGTATGTTTATTGGATAGTCGGATTGTAACTGTTTTTTGGAACACAGTAGTAAATAGACTGTGATTCTGACCCAATATTCTATTTCTTAAAAATCTTTTTTTTAAATATATATTTTATTGATTTTTTACAGAGAGGAAGGGAGAGGGACAGAGAGCCAGAAACATCAATGAGAGAGAAACATGAATCAGCTGCCTCCTGCACACCTCCCACTGGGGATGTGCCCACAACCAAGTACATGCCCTTGACCGGAACCGAACCTGGGACCTTTCAGTCCACAGGCCGATGCTCTATCCACTGAGCCAAACCAGCCAGGTTCTTAAAAATCTTTATCAGCACAGCTGGTGTGAATCAGTGGTTGAGTGTTGACCCCATGACCAGGAGGTCATGGTTTGATTCCTGATCAGGGTGCATGCCCAGGTTGCGGGTTTGATCCCCAGAAGGAGTGTGCAGGAGGCAGCGGATACATGATTCTCTCTCATCACTGATGTTTCTATCTCCCCTTCTCCCTTCTTCTCTCTGAAATTGATAAAAACATATTTTTTAAAATCTATGTCATCTATATGTCTGTGGTTACAATGAAGAAATATCAAATATAATAAATCCCAAATTTCCATTTTGAAAGGACATCTTAAGTTAGGTAAGTTTTACATAAACACTGAAGTTAGTGTGTGTGTGTGTGTGTGTGTGTGTGTGTGTGTGTGTGTTTTATTGAAGAAGCAACTTTTGGCTGTAACCTCTTGGGATAGATTTTCGGTCCATGTGGCAGTGCCCTCTTGGGTTTCTTTTCAAGCCCAACTGAGGCGAATGACGAAGATCTCAATATTGAGGTGCCCTTGACCCCTTGCTAGGGCTTCAGACTTGCAGAAGCAGCCCAAGGCTTCTGCCCTCTTCTACCACCCTGCTTACTACTCTGACCTTCCTTCATCATTTCCCTGGCAGGTGAACTCTGACCCCGAAGGCATTAGGGAAGTTTAAGTTTTATTTTTTCCCTTTGTTCTCAGCAACTGCTTGTGTGGGGGGTGGGGGAAGGAGTGACTTAGGTTTCAGATTAATTCAGGGAAGCTCCTAGTGGGCCCCTTAAACATAATACCCATTAGCAGACTAGTAGGCATTTGCTGCTGCAGTGGCTTTCATAGTGTGAAAAGAGACAGTCCGAGCGACAAGCTTATAGAGAATTTACTCTTCACAAAAGAGTGTAAAATATTGCTTTTTAAGATGTGCTATTTCTGTGCCCCCCAAAATACTAAAATATAAAAAAAGATATTCTATAAACATGTTTTTGTAAATTCTCTCTCCTGCTCCTTTTCTTTTGACTGTTACAATAGCAACATTGCTTTTAGTGATTAGAAGTAAAATGTGGATGTCAAATTTAGAAGACAGTATGATCCTTTTTGTATTTTTTCTTGGCAAAGCAATTTAATTAGAAAATAATCTTCCTCTTTAACATCTAATACTATAAAATATCCCATTTTGTTGGCAGTTCATAGCAAAATTTTAAGCTATCATGTTACCATGAAAAGATATTTTAAGTAAGAAAGACGACTTTTTTTAAATCAAAAATGCAAAGCACTTTTTAAAAAAGCAATCTTCAATTTTAAAAAGTACTTTTTCAGTGGGTCGGGGAATGGGGAACATGCTAAATCCTTCGGGGAAGAAGGAATTACAAGGGAAGTGTGTCTTGGGCTGATCACACCTGTCTCAGCCCTGGCTGTGTGCGCACGAGTGTGCCCCATGTATGCATATGTGTGTGCCCCAGTGTGTGCCCGAGTGTGCGCGCGCAGCCACAGGGCCCCTGGGCCCGGCCTTGGGGCTGCCGGGCTTCCCCGCAGGCGGGGGGATGGGGGGCGCGCGTGCCGGTGGGTACCCACCCGGGGCCGTGCGCAGACGCCTGTGGCCCGGCTCTGTGTGTCTGTGTGTCACCA
>NW_006285040.1:6775257-6775566 GCF_000327345.1 Myotis davidii
CCCCGAGCTGCCGATTCCTGCCGAGTAAGCAGTCTGGCTCCGCCGCGGCAGCACAGTGGCTGCAAGGCTGGGGCGCTGGCGCCGCGCCAGCCCCATCAGAATTAGCTCATTGTTCACTCGCACACTAGCAGCGGAGAGAGGGAGAGAAAGAGAGAGAGACTCTTAGAGAGACACACACTCTTGAAGACAGAGCACGAGGCAGGGAGACCTTCCCCTCCTTCTTTATTCAGGGCTGCACTTCTTGGAAGTGAAGCCGGTTTGGGTTTTGTTTCCCCTTCCCCCTCCTCTCTCCTTTTCCTCCACCCTTTC
>NW_006285040.1:6775764-6806324 GCF_000327345.1 Myotis davidii
ATTACAGTACCGGCCGCGCCGCCTCCCCGCGGCCCTGGCAGCGCGCCGGGCTGTGCAGCGCCCTGGCCGCCTTCTCGCTTGGCGCGCCCCCAAACCGCCTCCTCCACCTCCTTATTTGTCTGAAAAGCCACCGCACGTCGAGGCGGAGAAGCCCGCCGGGGGCGGGGAGGCCTTGCATGTTTCTCTTTTATTAGTGTAGATTAGTACCTATGTACATTGGCCTATATTCAAATGAAATTTATCTCCTTAGCTCCAGATCTCTATATCCACCACCTTCTTGCATATCTCCAAGGGGAAACAATCATATGTTTGCCATTTACTGCGTGTGCAACCATGGGAAAATTATTTAACCTCTTTATGCTTCAGTTTTCTTATCTATGACATAAGGATACAAAAACATTAACCTCATAAAGTTGCTGTGAAGACTCCCCCCCCAGCTGTCTTTCTTGCATGATGCCCTTTTTCATCCACATTTGTGTTTCAGGTGTAGAGAGGAGAGAGTGCACAGGGAGCGGGGCTTTTGTCTGTAAGTATATGCCATTCCCATCGCCGGCCGGGAGCGCTGCTTTCTCTTTTGTGTCGGGTTCTTGCCTTTACTCTTAGCCGGACCCTTCAACCCTGCAGAGTTCATGCTTCTTCCCTCTACATTTTAAAGAGCTCACGCATGTACCTTGGAGAAATTCTGGTATTTGGGATCTGCTGCATTAAGGCTGGAATTTAAATTGGGCTTTTAAAAAAAAATGCACAAGAGGGAGAATTCTTTGGGGAAGGGGCGGGCTTTGTTTGTTTTAATTTTTTTAATCTTTTGTTTGTTGGTGTGGTTAATTTTTGTTCTTCTTGCTCATAAAAAGCAGTGTTGGGGACTGTTTCGTGTCTTTGCATTGAATGCACTTTGCGGCATGCACCCCCGCCCCCTTTTATTACACGAATTCGTGTCCTTCCATCTTTACACTTTATTACTCTTTCAACGCTGCTGTTGCCGCCAAGGGTCTTTGGAGGCATTCGATCTTCCAACACTTTCCCCCTGCATTTTCTTTTAAAGCAGTTGAACTTTGGGGGAAGAGGGGTGGCGTAAGAATAGATGACTGCTTTTTGATTGATAATGATAATAATCGGATTTGCATTTATATGTAGGTATGATAACATAGGGGAACTCTAAGCTTATGATACCCTTTTGGAGAACTTTTAGTTTCTCCATTCATCTTAATTTTTGTCCTAACTTACGTTAACAAAAGAATTGTATTGTGATGACCTAAAGGTTGAGAGGAAAATCACTGCAGCATGTGCATTAATGTTGATTTGTTTAGGGAGAAGGGCATAAGGTGTATATTCCTGACTTTTTCCCCCAATGTAGCCCCCCCCCCCAACACGGAAGGTTATGTAATGCAGTGCCATTTCCAAAAATATCCACTCTGAGGCATTACACTACACGGTGGAAAGCTAATTCCTATTCTGCTGTCTTGATTGCAAATATATTGCCAGTAGTATGTCTGGGAACAAAGAGCAGCCAGAAAACAATCTATTTTTATCACTTGGTTCTACTTTTAAGTTGCTAAACCTTTTGAACTGCAATTTAAAAAATGAACCAAACACTAAGAATAGCTCAGGGTTCTGCAAAGCCAGGTACCAGGGATTCCTTTGTCCCCTATTTCAGCCTATAGACAGCTTGGAAAGCTCCTTCAGAAGCCCCACAGTAACAGTAATTTGCATGTAACTTATCTTAACCACAGGAAGTGGTTATTTGTCTGTAACCCCTAAACAGGCATTCTTCATTTGCTGACCGGTGGTGAGGCGATTTGTCTACTATTTTAAACATATTTTGCAGGTTGGTCTCCCTGGACTGAAGACAGGGAGGGTGCAAGTCCAAGGCTGCTATGATCCTCAAAATGGTAAGAACTGGTCATCCAAGGAGATTCTCAGTCTCATTCCGGCTTTATTCCGTATAAATGTCAGCCACCCACCGTCACCCCGCCTCAACCCTTCATTGTTCTTACCCCATCTGACCTTTAGAAGGTTCTATCTCCAGCATGTGGGAGCTTTGCAGTGCAGTAATTTATATGAATTGGATGTGGTGAATTAGATCTTTGGATTTTTAATCATCTTGAATAGAAAACTGAAATTCCTTTTTCAGAAGTGAAGACTAATTTAACTTGAACTACAGAAACCGTTCTGTTCTTTAAGAAGAGTGATGTGTTGTGACATGCAAGGAAAGGCTCATAGCAGTAGGGCTCAAACAAAGCCATGGGTCAGATGTTAGAGACAGCCAGAACTTACCCCAAAAGTAGGAGTCTGTGTCCAGCTAATCAGATGGCTATGGTATGGTATCTGCTGTCCTTACGAGCAATATCTATGAAGAACATGGACTTTTATATTAATGCACTCTGTCTACTGTATCAAATATAATTAGCATTGTGTTTTTTTTGTTGATTTATGAGCGACACATGCCCAGTTTTAGAAATCAAGCATGTTCTCCCCTAAATGAAAGGGAAGCTATTTTTTAACAAGCATGATCCACAGGGAAGGCAGTTGAGTGTTTGATGGCTGATTAAAGAATTAGATGAAATACACATTAAATAAGTATATTTATCTCCTATGAAAAATTTCCTCTTTGCAAATAAGTTGAATTGAAAAAAAAATAGAAATCTCATGAAACTTTTCAGATCAATACAGCATGTCCTCCTGCAGATGTTTATACTCTTTAAAACACCCCTTTGCCACTTAGACTGTGTGATTTCCAAATTTAGTTTTAGTTTTTCCTTTTAAACGAGGGCGGAATTTAATGAATCAAAATTGAATCTGATATACTTGATGTTTTCTTTGAGCACAACCCAAGTATAAGCTTCCAAGGAGAAAAATGAATCAGAAGCAATTAAATGAGTTCAGTTTCAATCCTATTATCAAGTAGGCTCTTTATTTTCTGTGTATGCCTCACCTGTCATTTCAACAGGTGGATTTCGAAGCACCAAATAAAATAGTTCTTGCTCGGACTTTAATAATGATCAAATTAAGGGACTTGGTTAGAGGAACAAAAGGGATGAGCAGAAAATTAAACTGATTAAGGTTTTTGTGCCAATAATTCCTAACTTCATAGTACATTCCTAATTAGCCATTGTCCCAGAGTACCAGGATGGTAATAAAATAAACTGCTGCAAAGTTTTTTTGTTTATTTAATTATCTTTTACCGGGACTTGCCACATCACCTTATCCCAGAACCTTACTCTCTGTGTCACCATAAATGGTTGTAACATGTCAGGTGTCCCGTTTGGTTAAACATAAATTCGACCGCCAACCCTGCCAAAACTAGCCCTATAGATCAAGCTCAAAGAGTGTCATGTTTCTGTAACAGTGAGTGCAGTGAGCTTTGTGGAAAGCAAGCATGTGAGCCAAAGCTGAGAGTGAAAGTTGGAATGATTTGAATGCAGAAGAGCAAATTCGAATTATTATTACATGTAGTTAATTTCTTACAGTTGTCATTTATGTATGGTGGCCGAATGAGAAATCACAGTTTGTTGCTCTTGGAAGGATTTTCACTCATGGAAAAATTCTTACAACTTTTTGGTGATCCTTTCATCAAGATGTCAGTTCCTTTTGGCACAAGCCATTGCCTGAAATGAAACCACCGACAGTTATTGTCTGTGGGTGATTCCAAGTAACTTTCTAGCAATTCTCTCATCCCGGGAGGTCAGAGCTCTTAAAAATCTTTGTACATGTTAATGCAAAAAAAATTCCAATTTTGTTTCTATAAAACTGATATTAGACATGTTTTGTACCTCCACTTTTTCAGTTTGGGGCAAAATGAAGTTTTTCTTTCTTTGATTAAAACTGAAATTATTTTGCTGATCTGTAACTAGCTTACTTAAAGATTTAGCCCACATGCAATAGAAACCACTGCTAGCGAAGCAGATTTAACACCTGGTTACCTCTAGAAAACATAAAACTCCCTTTCTGTTAAACATGTTATTCCACTTTCATAATTTAAAACACTATAGAGGATCTACAGCCAGTGTATTTACCCTGTTAAGTAAAGGGCTTATGCCAAATACAGATTTTTAATCGGCTCATTTCCATAAAAGAACTCCAGAATTCGAGATAGCTAGACATTTTACATACCCTAAAATAATGTTTCACAATAATTTGAAGATTCGCTCATGAATCCTAGAGTGAGTGCCTTTTGCATTATCCAAAAAAAAAAAAAAAAAATACAACCACTTTGTTAGCTGTAAGAAGCACCAATCACATTATATGCTGTGTATGGGACCCTATAAGCACAACTCCAGGGGGCGCCACTTACATAGATGACAATGCACCTGGGATTGTGCAACTCAGGAGTCCTGTTTTGTATGGGTCCTTGGTGTTTACTTAGATGTTTTATTTTAAAGTTACCTGCTTTTGATACGTCAGTGAGAAGAAAATACTTCAGAATGCATAGATGGTTTTATTGAATAGTTTGAAAAATGTCAAGGTTAAGTTGTGATTTTCAGCATGCCTACCCTCTGTGCAGGAAACTTGCCTCTGAGTATGTGTGTGCCATGGACTCATAGTGGCATAAAGCATGGGCTCATTATATTTTAACAGAGACCTAGGAATTGGAACAAATTAAGTTCTCTTTAAGGCTGTTGCTGAGCTTTTAGAAAAGATGAGTTGACTCCATTGTATGGTTCATAGAGCTCTGCTTTCTGTACTCTGTGAAGTGGCATTCATGGGTTTATAAGGAGACTCTTTGAATAATCTCTCCACTAACATAAGGTTTTCCTGTTTAAAGAAATAGACAAAGATTGAGGAGGGATGTGGTTCTATTGGTAGCTTTGCCAGTGGGTTTTAGAATGTAAATTTACAAGTTGCTCACAGTGATTCTTGATTGTGGGGATGCTGAAGAGTTCCTAGGGGGGTAATTTTATATGGTACTATCTTCTCTTTCACCAGGCCTTTCAGCACACTGTAACAGGGAGGGAGAATTGGGAATTGTTTAGGGAATTAGGACAGCAGGGATGGTCTATCTGGATTTAACTTCAGTCCAGCTTCCTTTTGAGCTACATAGATAATTCAGGCAGGAGAGGGTATATAGTAGCAGAAATCTTTGAATAAACAGCTATTCAAAGCATCATTCTATTTTAACCCAATACAGTTCTTTAAAACTTGTATGTAAATCAGATCATCATAAATGCACGGAAGGAATTCACTTTCTTTTAAATCCTAAGATGAATACTTTTAAAATAGAGAAAATAGACTTCTAAAATATGAATATGAATAACCTCCAGATTTCTAGTTTAATACATTAAATATTCATCAACGTTGGACTGGCTAAAGATTAGTCTTAGAGTGAAATATTGTAACTTCCTTGGTCTTGCACATATTTTACTTAGTGCTGTTTCTGGCTGGAAAGTCTTTTAAGGCCTTATCCTCACAGGGAAAGTGAAATGGAGGGTTGAGGCAATTATCTGAATAATTATGCTTTTTTAAAAAAGCCACTTGATTTCGTCTGATTCATTTTGGTTACTTAAAATGTTGCAGGAGTGATATAGGAGTGGGAAGGATTTATCTGAATTATTTGAATAATTCCTTTGTTATATAGGAAGAGACTAGAAGAAAGAAATTTTATCTGCAAATCCAATGAGAATATACCAGAGGAAAATGTATTGAATGCACTTGGAATTGTCATCTTGGTTGATCAAGATATATTAAAAGATTCCAATTTTAAACTTCTCCTTTGCTTTCAACTGGAAGGCAGGTTCACCATAAATCTTAGCCCCTGTCTGTAGAAATTATGGCTGTTGAAAATATGATTTATTGGGTCTAAATTTATGTGAAATGGGTATTTCTAGTCATATTTTGCACTTAGGGGTGCTTCAAGAATATCTCATCTCAGTGGTATAAAATATAGCAGTGATTTTAAAATTGATCTTCTAATGCATGGCAAGTGTTAGCAGCTCTAATGATTTAGGATTTAAGCATTAACAAGGATTTAGGCATGCAACTAAATTCTAAATATCAATTCAGTTATTAGTAGCAGTGACTTAGTATTAACCTGGGTATAACATTAGATTATACCTCTCTGCATTACTTGTTGGTTGGGTCATATGCAGTTCTTTCATTGACCACCTAAATTATAGGCATCAAGAGGGGTTATAAGGTTCATGTACAGTGCTTAATAAAGTATTAAATATATGTTAGAAGATCAGTAACTATTTGGTCTATGAATGCTAATATATATGAAGTTGGATATATTTATCGTTAATGACTTAATCATGTTTAGTTTGGGTGAACTAGAAGTCATATGTATCTTTACCTTCTTCTAAAAATCTAGGAAGTTGATGTGAATGTATTTTAGTTTTCACAACAAGTTATTTTCCATAATTTATTAACAGGAGTGAAAAAAACTGTGTTTAAGCCATAAAAGCACTTACCAAAAAAGAGTGGCTTGCAATTGCTCACCTTTACCAGCTTTTAATGCCACTCTGAGCAGCCTGGTGAGATGCTAGCTCTCTAGGTTTGATCCAGCTGCAATGCTCAAAGCTCACAGCAACTTTTCCTGCAGCCACACATATCCCCTCCAGAATCCAGAAGGATCCTAGTATTGGAAATGTAAAGTCCTCACTTATTTCCACTATAATCTGATTCTGGGGTATTTTGAAGATGATCCTAAGGACACACAGATGCCATGTCTGAAAGTGCTGAAGAGACAAGAAGAGTTAGCAGTAAGATTATGTATGTGTTCCCCATGTCAAGTGAATGAGGTGTTTGGTTTTTTGTTGGTTTGTTTTTTTGAGCATTTTATTTGTGCTTAGTTCTTTGTATTATAGAAAGTGCACATTTGCTCTGTGCCCTCAGTGGGTTTATATTTTAGATGTGGAAGGAAGACTAACAGGCATGACAAACTTAACAGTGTAATATAGTATAATCTAGAAGAGTGCTTGAGGACTGTGGACTGGAGATTGTAGAGCACTTTTTTTTTTCAGGACATAGAAATTAAGCTAGACCCAGAGAAGCAAATATATGACATACATGTTACCATTAACTCCTGCTGCACCTGTGGCAGACATTGTTAATCAACCCTGACATTATTATTAATATTATTATTATTATTATTATTATTCAGCCTAAATATAATTTCAAAATCTTCAGTATAGTGTACCATTAGCAACCAGTTGGAGTTGGCACAAAATTTGAAACCTAGAAGTGCGCTATTTGCTCCTTGAGAACCTGCGCTATGCCTTCTTCAGCTTTCTATTCCTAGAGCACTAGTAGTGCCAGTCCTTAATAAATACTGAGTGAATGAAGAATTGAGGATATGTGGGTAGATTTAGATAAGAGAGAAACATATTCCAGAATATATTAGAAACCCATTAGAAAGTACGCTTGTGAAAGCGAGCATAATGCATTTTTACTGCAGTAGGGAATGTCCTTGTCCACTTAGGGCCCATTTGCTATCAAGGACAGAGCTCACATACTAGACCTAGAAGTCTGGGACCTGATGAGGTGAGCCATAGGAAACTGCTGAGCAGGCATCTTAGACATGGCCCAAGGCTGTCACTCAAGGCTCCAACCTGGGTCAGGAGCTTTGCCTTTTGGTTGTGCCCGATAGAAAGGAGCACACACACTCACATACATTTTCAGGTTAAATGTAACTTATTACTTTGCTGCGTCTATCTGCCTTTGGGCTTGGGCAGAGTGGTGGCGCGAAGGAAGGTCCCTAGCAAGGAGGACTTGGGGAGGAAGAAAGGAGCACACTTAACCTTTTTCTTTTGTGAAAGTGGCAGCACTTCCATTGGCAAATCCCAGCAATACCGAGGTGTCTGCCTGGCCAGAGAGGTGTTGCTGCAGCACCATGTTTCCCTTCTGGGAGGCTAGCTGGGTGTCGCCACATGTACCCAGCTGGTTCTCTCTCCCTCCACTTCTTCTTGAGTAGCCAGACATACTTATTCAAGATTCACGCCAACACTTACACCATCCTAATAAAATTGTTTACAATTTGAGGCCTACAGGCTGTTAGTAATTTAGTCAGTAGTCTGGTGACCGTCTAAAGGGAATCCCATCCCATGATATGCAAAATTTGGGGAAAGCCAAGAACAAGAAGGATTTTTCTGAAATTTCTGGATAGAGCGCTGTCTCCTACCTTAGAATGCATCAGCTGCAAGATTTTCAGCATGAAATGATTTCGCTCGCTCTTTTAGCCCCTTCAGATGAGGTTGACTTATCACCGAGTCTCTCAATAAAAGTGACATAGATAAGCATTGCTCCTTGAATTCTTTCTGCCTATTCACACTTCATACTTTCAAACAATTTTTTTTACCCAACTGCTGTGTTTAGACCTCCAGAAATTTATTTTTTATTTCTTGGCTGGGCAGCCATGCCAGGAACTATGTGAACTAATACTGTATTTCTAGCCAGGATGGAATATATTTTCTTAGAGGAAGCAAGCCACTTGTTATTCTAATGTGCCCCAGGAGTCCCTCCTCACTGCCTCTGCTTACTCAATCCTAGAAAGAATGCTCCTCTTGACAAAATAAAGCTATTCTTCCAGACCAAATTTAAATGACAACTCCTTTATGAAACTCACCCCAGTACATCCAGTGGGAATCATCTCATGCTCCTCTGTATACTCATTACACTTCCAATATTCTACCTATAGCTGAAGCTTTTTTCTACTTTCCAAGATTGGAAACTTGAAATCAGAAAATTGACCCTTAGTAATTGAGCATTTTCTCTTTGGTAGCAATTGAGGCTGTGATGCCTCATTCTTTTCCTTTGCCTCTATACAGTGGTTGGCAAACTGCGGCCCGGCAAACTGTGGCTCAAGAGCCACATGCGGCTCTTTGGCCCCTCTAGTGTGGCTCTTCCACAAAATACCGAGTTCTGTGCATGGGCCATGAAGTTTCAATTGCACCGTACATGCACACCCACACGTAGTATCAGCAGGATGGTGAATGTAGATGTGGAAAAGTTTCATCATTGAGAGGGAAAGCTAGTGAAGTTGATTGGCTTTTTCTTTCTACAAAGTGGTGGGAAACCCTAGCTTTCATTGGCATGGTCTAATGGGCCCTGGAACAGATTCCGTATCTGTGAACCAGTCTGATGGCTGCTCCAGTACTATCCATACCTATCCAGGACCCCACACATCCTTAGTGGTCAGTAAATGTCTGTGGAATAACTGTATGAGTTAATGGTCCTGGATACATGGAGATCTGCTTGGAGTAGAACAAGGTGGCTCACCTTGAGATTTATAACTAGCAACTGTCCAATACATTGTAGAGTTGAGACCATTCAGATTATAAAATATATAGATACACACAGATTTTGCATTTGCTATTTAAAAAAGTCCCTCTCATTGAACACTTCAGAAGGCGTAATTGGGGGGCGGCGGGAGGGGGATAGAGGGGAACTAAGTGAAATCTAAATACACTACAAAAACAGCTAAATTCAGTGTTCCCTTCTTGCTTAGATAGATGTCCTGAGAGAGTCCTCACACTTAGCTTGGTTTGGCCTGATGAAAGAGGAATCTCATTTTAGAGTAGATTCATACATCCAAAACCTTAGCTGTGGAGTGCCATTATGCACGGGGTTATTAATGGTGTTTTCCCAGCGGTCCCGCAGTTTGTCTCTCAGTAATCTGATTGAGGTATTCATGACAGTAGAGCAAAATCTACTCCAGTTTCACAAGGTAATGAAATCTTCATAAATAAAATTATTGCCTGTTATTACCTTAGAATAGGTTTCAATCTAAGCTTTTTGCCTTAAAAGCATTATGATTATCTAGCTGGAGATAGTTTTAAACCCTTGATATTAGACTGCTTTTTCAGTGTTCATCCTTACTTTCATAGACTAAAATACAAATATAACTCATGGTTAGCAAGGAGAAGGAGATACATAAGAGAATGTCGCCAATGAAAGGAAGTTCTGTTTGATTAGAAAGAAAGGAGAACAGCTGAATAGCCATTGCCAGTAAAAAAACAAAAAACAAACAAACAAAAAAACAGGAGCCAGAGACTCCTACCATTTAATAAGTAATTAAAACAAGGGGGAGATTCATAATGTGCACGGAAGCTTTGGCATGGTTGCCCAGTTCCAGCTCTTCTCCCTTCTCCGCTTTAGCCCGTACTCAGATCACCATCACACACCACTGTCCTTTGATGACTGGGGCAGGTAACAACCTTCCTGTCTGAATTGTGTTTGATACCATTCCAGCAGGGAAAAGTACTGCAGCCCAGTCGCTGAACAAGGAGAAATTGACACAAGTTGTGCTTAAAATGGGTCTAGACATTTTGAGGACATATTCATTGGATGAAGGCAGTGTCAGACGCAACCTATTCTTGGACCGGAAAGAGTAGAAATTAGGAGAAGATATTGCGTCTTTGGCAGTCAACATTCAGAACTGTCAAGGAAGGTCTATAGTCAGTAGTTAGATGGATAAAAATATATGGAGTAAGATGCTTATAAATATGAGCCCAAGTAAGAAATTATTACTAAGTACCATATTTTTTGGTGTATAAGATGCTATCTTTTTCTAAAATAATTAGACTGAAAATCGAGGGGTGTCTTATACATGGAAGTCAGCCGAGGAGGGAGCCATGTTGGTGCATAGCTGCCCATACCTTGTCAAACAGGCTTCCTCCAATCACGAGCCTTACTGTTACTGATGTCAGCTGATGCCTTAATTGGAGGTGGAGGTGAAGAATGCACAGATGCAACAGGAACAGGAGCATTCTGAGCCCATAAAGATGTCAAAAAATAAAAAGATAAAAACTGATAAGTGATTGTCTTACTCTGCAAAATTCAAATTGAATATAATCAGCTATGCAAAAGAGCATGGAAATAGAGCTGCAGAGAGACAATTTGGACCTCCTCCCACTGAGTGTATGATCAGACAGCGGAGCAAACAGGAAGAACAACTCCTTAAGATGTCAAAAAAGAAGAAGGCCTTAAGAGGAAAACCAGCAAGATGTTTAAAATATTGATTTATTAATTTTGGGTTGGAAAAGGGGGGGCATCTTATACACGGAAAAATATGTTACTTTCCCAAGACATACTGTTTCTTTCCCTTCACAGTGTAATGGTAGAGAAAGTTACCCAAAACACGATTGGGACCATGACCTCAAAGTCTGTTCTTTGCACATTTGCCACAGTTGCTAAATCTCAGTTCATGCGTGCGTGTGTGTGTGTGTGTGTGTGTGCGTGTGTGTGTGTGTGTGTGTGTGTGGTAGCACATCCTTGAACACTTAGTCTAGTGCCTGCTGCACATTAGGGATATAATCCCAACTGGAAGAATGAATACTGTGCAGGAAATGGACCCACTATTTGAAACGGACAATATCAGGGGCTACAGTTGAATGGGTATGAGATTTAGAATTTGAAAAGATGAATTAACTAGCCCACTACTTTCCCAAATAGATGTCCCTGGATTTAGTGGCTTAGTTCTAAAAAGGTGTTGTTTTTTTAAAATGTGTTTTCTTTGCTACTTTAGTACTTGTAACTCAAACTAATGGGACATATTCTTTAATAAGATGTTCATTCTATAGGATTGAAAGCTACCTACCAAATATTCAATATGTCGCAGAAAGTAAGTACTTAGTACATATTTATTGATTCATTTATTAGACAAATGAGATTGTATACCCAACCAATTCAGATAATACAGCATCAGAAATTCTGCCCACATCTTCTCTGATGCCTTCTCATCTTCATATTTTGATCTTTAATTACCAAGATTTGACTGTTTCTGAAGCCTGGATGCTCTGAACCATAACTGAGTCTCCATTTCATGCTGCCCTGTGGAGCCTTAGGTCTAATGATGCATCATAAAATGACCCTGGCCTTGGATATTTTGCTCATTTCTCGATAATAGGATCTTAAATTGTTCTGATCTTGTTACCAAGGTCTAGGAGCCAAGTCTCCGCATCTTTTCATTTCATCTTCATTAAGCCTATCCCTTTTTAAATGAGGACTGCCTTTTAAATCTTAATTTTATTATATGAAGCACAACTGTCTATACTGTCATAATCAATTCATTCAGAAATTCAATTAAATTTATTAATTGGCATCACAGAAATAATTCATCTGATAATGTGAATTTTTACTAAGTTGATCAGGTGTTCTGATGTTGTTTGTACCAAGCCAGAGGAACACCACAAATTAGAACTATCTGTGTTCCTACCACATTGATTAAAAGTTTCCAAATGGAGTCAGGTTAAATTTGTTTTTTTATTCCAGTCACCATTCTTAGTAGTTTACACACTGCCTCTCTGGTCTAATAAGTCCTTCCTCTTCAACTTGGATCACTTCATATTTTTATGTAGTGTATTGTTTGTATATCTGCAGATCATTGATAAAGATAAGATTTTAATGTCCTCTAAGCAGTTTATTTTTTACTTGGATAAAATTTTGAAAAGCAGACTTACAGCCAACATGATTTCAAATGCATCTGATGAAAGAAAGATATTCTGAATTAGGTTGTCCATTGCTAGGCCATCTGAGATGTTGTTTGAGAGTTCATTTGGGGGTCATATTAAAACAATTTGGTTTCTTAGCAAATGCCCTTTATAATTAGCTGCAGTGATTACCAGATATAAATATTGTACTACAAACCCTCTGTGTCCTCAAACAGTGCTATTTTTTTAAGGTAAGTTATTTTTGAAGGGCAGCTATTTATCAGAAACACAGGTAGTAGAGCAACATATGTTCCTGAGAAAATTACTCTTGACAATAGGCGTCAAAAATCCACCTGAATTTCATCACGAAGGCACTAAGTGGAGATGCTCAACACCTACTTGGGGGATTGGAAACAGGCCCCAGCACTAGGGGGCTGTGGCATCACACCAGGTGGCTTTGGGGAAATGGCAGAGAAGATGGGTATTGAGGGACTGCATTCTGTGAGAGGAGAGGCTGTGTTCGCAGCCTGTCTTCCCATTTCTTGGGTTTGTCCTTGGGCAGCCTCATCTGTAGAATAGTGAGGATAATAATAGTGTTCGCTTACCCATATCCAATTGCTCATGTGCCTGACCCTTTTGCTAGCATTTTATATATATTGATGCATTTCATCCTTGAAACAGCACTGTGAGGATTAATGAGTGCACCTGGAAAACATGCCTAAAATTTAGTAATAAACAAAAACACATTATGATGAACTCTATATTCATTTCCACAGAAAACTGTGGCTCCCAAATTTACATACTCTGCCTATGTGGGTTTGACAAGTTCCGTGTATTGTTCCTAGTTCTCTTCCTTTGGAGAAATACAGTTTTCATGACTGGTTTACAATGGAAGAGAGACAAAAAGATGAGGTAGAGTTATTCTGTTGGAGAATGCAATCAGGATTTGGAATGAAGGTCTGAGTTTCTATTTCTCTTTTTTTCATATCAATTAGAGGATGTGAGTCCTCCAGGGAACTTAGCCCCACGATTTGGCATGCCTTTTGTAGTAATCTTCAAAACTCTTGAGGTATTTGTTTCTTCCGTGACTTCCAGCCCTGAAACATCTTACTGATTTGTGTTGGTGGCCACCATTTAGGTCTTCTCTGCTTCCCATGGTACTGGCTGGCTGACCCCTTATTGGAGCCAGAGAAGCCTTCCAGTGAATCGGACCATGCTGCACCCAGTGGGTTTGAAAATCCAGATGGTTACAGGGGTACATCCATCTTAATCTTATTCTGTTCCTCTTGGACTTTTAGTTTGTGCCAGTTTTCTTGGATGACAGGGTATTGGAAGCCGTCTAGTGACCACTTTGTGACCTGAGTACTTGGAGCAGGAGGGTACAGATCCGGAAATATTTTCCTTTTATTTAAAGGCAAACTTCTCAGGAAATAACCAAGACTCTGATTTAAACCCATTTCAAATACACCCTCCCACAATGACCACTTTTCCTTAGAATTTGGTTATCTGTTGGGATTCTGCTTGTTGCTGCAGAGAAATAAGTCTCTAGGTGACCAGGACAGTGCGCCGAATGCGGAGGGGTCGGGTCGGGGTCGCAGCTGCCAGTGGAGAGGGAGCGCTGATGGAGAGAGAGAGTCGTTTCCTTAGGAACAAGCATGTGCACACTTTCTTGAAAGCTCCCTCTTGCACATGTCCGAAAGAGGAATGTTTTTGAAATGTCCACAAACTTATCAAAAGCAACTGTCTGTCTCATCGTTCACTCCGATCAAGAAAAATCCCAAGTCCGAATGTCTTACATATCTCACTAGCCTTTGATTGAGGACTTTAATAAAAGAAATCTGATTTTTGAAGACTTGTGTTTTTCCATGTTGTTAGGAAAAAATTTTCATAAGATTTTAATGGTTAGCACAGTCATTTTAGGACAAGAGGAATGAAAACATAGTATTCTTGGTGAGTAGAAATTAGACTTCTTATAACCATTTTTTGTAGGTGAAAGCCAGCATACCTAAAATTATTCAAGCCAGCTCATAAAAGCAAGTCTAGGTGTTTTGTATTAACCTTGGAATGTGCTTGGAAAAAGTCCTGCTATCTCCAGATGTCTTGTATTGGAAAGCATATCAACAGCATTATTCTCATTTGTGGCAAAAGAATATACAGTTCAAAAATTCAAAGTGCAGTTTGTTGTATGAGGGCACAATAGAGAGTTTTTCTTCCTTTCCTTTCCTCCTTTTCTCTTAAAGGTAGGAAAAACATGACAAAATGTAGTGTTTTTAAATTCTTGATTACAAATGAAAACCAATTTATATAAGGGAGTAGGGTGGTCCAGACTTAGAACTCAGATGTGTTAAGTAAATATTTACTCTGGTTTCACTCCAGGGGGGTAGAAGATTTCATTAACATACTTGTTGAGGTCATAAAGGCAGGAAAAGCTTATGCTCTGCTTAAATGCTTAAGGGGGCCCTTTTTCCTTTATTTCCCTGCTAGTTAACAAAGGCCAATATTTTTTTTTTTTCAGCTGAAAAGAGCAAATATCTTGTTTTGTGCCGTTTACTTTTTATTGTTCATTCACAAACTGCTTAATCTCAACCCAGGGCTTTAAACAGTTGCTGTATTTTTTTTTTCCTCTTTGTTTAAAAAAAAAATCTCTTCTTAGATATCCCTTATGAGATTGGCTTCCAAGCCTTATTCTTGTACTTTTGCTTCTGGTTTGCTTTGGGCTGTTATCAGCTCTTTGTGCTTTGTTTTGTCTTCGTCACTGAAAAGAAAAAGTCGCCCATGAAAAGTCCGGATTTGAAGTGTGAACTTGATTCCTGGAGTCCAGTCCGCAGTTTGGCTCTGTTACTGTACCCGGCTGACCTCCAGCCCAGGGGAGGGAGGCTTGGCAGAAATCGGAGAATTCCTCGATCAGTAACTCCCTTTTTTGGATTTATGGAGTCTTTAGGTGGATTGCTTTGTGCTAAGCACGTTCCTCTTGGAAAGGAATGAGGCTGGGATGAGAGGAAACGTTTGCTCAACACAGATGCTTGCTGCTAACCTGTTCACCACGCTCAAATTACCCGGTGGCTGCTGCACCCTGCCCCGATCCACACACCATCAAAGCCCCCACACTCACCCAACGAACTGTTTTAAATAGTGGTGAATAAGCAAAGTTGAGTAATGTTGTTAACCTTCTGTGGCTTGCTCCCGACTTGATTCATTGCTTTTCTTGAAAGTCTTTGCTATTATTCTTAGAAATCAAATTTTAAAAGACTCAGCAGCCAAACAAGCCGAATATTACATTGTGGAACAGTGACTCTGAAAGCGCTTTGTGCTCACAATTAATTTCACATGTAAACACTTTCGTTTTGTTGCCAGGAGATTTCCTTTTCCTTTCTCTGCTTTGTTGAAATTTAGAAATAAAGTCCTACAGCTGTCCGGTTCCCACAAATTCACCAGTGGCCCCTCCACGTGGCTTCCCACAAGCAGCGTGAGTTTAGAGCAGGGGTGGGCAAACTTTTTAACTTGAGAGCCACAATGGGTTCTTAAACTGGACCGGAAGGCCAGAACAAAAGCATGGATGGAGTGTTTGTGTGAACTAATATAAATTCAAAGTAAACATCATTACATAAAAGGGTACGGTCTTTTTTTTCAATAGTTGTATTCATTTCAAACGGGCCGGAATCCGGCCCACGGGCCGTAGTTTGCCCACGGCTGGTTTAGAGGATTCCACTCTTTAAGTTGACACAGCTTGTTTCAGACACCCACCTCTGACATGTAATGTTGGACAGTAACATAACCTGCTGTGCAATATTTTTTAAAATGGGGATATTTTCTGTGCCCATACTGGACATCTGTACCCCAAGTCAAGCTCATGCCAATGGGCTTAACCAATCTGTGAGCAAACACCATCTTCCTCCTTAAGCCCTGTTGTCACCCTCCCCCCATTTCTCCTGGTTGAGAGCTTGTCAGGCCCTGGAAAAGCGGGGAATGTCAGCACATGTTGTAATTCAGCCCTGCTCTAAACGGCCTTCCTGTCCCTTCTGGCAAAAGGACATTTACGGCTGAGAATGTTTTGTAATGCTTTCTCTGTAATTACCCATTGTCACCACAGCCAGCTCCTCTGTGTGTGTGTGTGTGTGTGTGTGTGTGTGTGTGCGCGCACGCCTGTGTGCCTGTGTGTATTTAAATTATGTCTCCGCATGTTTCAGTTAGTTCCCATACCAGAATGTTTGCCAACGTGGGCACCAAGTAATACTTTGACTTTGCTTTTCAGAGCGTCCAGAATGGCTCGGTGTTCTGCCTGTTTGTCCTTTGTCTTCTGGTTGCAATGCATTTCCTCCACCTTGTGCTTCATCTTCAAGCAGCGCGCACAGGATTAGGCAGGTCTCTAAGTCTGGTCTCCAGAGAGACAGTGCATCATCTTTTGGCACCATCTAATCGTTGATGCAATGCTGTTCAGAGAAAATGATCCCTGTAACTCATTTATGGTTTCAGTTTACATCCTGCCCTCTCACATGACCAGTAACACCTGGGCGCAGAGTGGCTTTTGAGGGAGATTCCTAAGAGCGCCATTTCAAAGGATATTTGCAGAAATGAAGTGTGCGTGTGTGCACGTAATCTCCCCTTGTATTGCAGTACTAGGTTCCACAACCTCTGAGGTAATTAGGCAGAATAGAGCATGTACACATGCAGATACACACACACACACACACACACTGTTTAATTGGCAGATTATGAAATATACTCCTTTGCTGCTCAAAGAATTAATTATGCAGGTTGGACACCTGCTTCCCCAGTCCGCTTTCCTAATTACACGGGGTGGGCACCTATCTTTGTTAAGACATAAAAGGGCCATGTGTGTGCATTCTTTTGAGCACATAGACCTTCTTCAAGGAGAGAAAATATAATTATAGTCATTAACAATCAAGCCATGCAACATCTTCTTAGCAGGCTTCTGAGACAGCAAGTTAACCAACTAAGTAAGCAACATATATGTGTGTGGTGTATTTAAGCTCTGAATAAAGCTATGAAACTACCCTTGGGATCCATCTCCTGTAACAGTCTCCCCAAAGGAATAGTGATAAAGACAGTAAGTAGAGGAGAATACAAACGTAGAAATGAGGTATAGGTATCATTCAAATTTTACATTCAGTAGAGAAGTGATAAGACATGTCAATTGGATTGATTCTATATGTGGACCATGCTATTGGAAAATAAATAGCAAGTTTTGAAATGAAAAGCTTAAAAGAGATTAAAAAATAATTTAAAGGGTGATAGAATTTGTGGGTTGTTTTTTTAGGACCTAGCAGGAGTGCTCTCTGATTCTCTCCACGTTTTATTTTTCTAATTGGGCTACCAAGTCATGGTCATTGCCACCCAATTACCTTTTGGTCTTAAAAAATGAAGTTATCTTTTTATGTTGCATCATCCAGAGAGTAAAACAAGCCTTGAAAGACTTAAAAAGGCAAAAACCGTGAGCATTGTGCTCTCAACTTGTATGCCGTGACACACAGTGGAAACTGAAGTACCCAGCCATCACATACATTTAAGAGAATCAGTAAGAAATAGTAAATTTTCACCATTAAACTATATCTACATATATTGTGGGTTTAATATGTTCAGTATACTTGAAAGCAAAAAATTGCTTTCACCTAAGAATGGCTCATGGATATTTAAATACATATCTATCATGCTTAGTGTATTTAAAATCATGTGGTTTTTTTTCATGTCATTTCTGTTGTTTTTAAACGTAGTCATTAGTGACATAAATGTAGCATTGTAGAAAAAGGTGCATTAACTAATATATTTAGTGGCAAGCATAAACACTCAACCTTTCCCATAATTTAAAGCAAAAACCTTTGCATGTTCTGCAATTTAAAACAACAAAATTTTCCTTCCCCTCTATGTTTTCACAATGTTTTCTTAATTGTGAGGGTATAGCTTGCTTCTCTGATTTCTTCTAAAAGAACAGTCTTCTAGGAGCAACAGTTTTCAACCTTTTTCATCTCATGGCACACCGAATCTGATTACTAAATTCTGCAGCACACCAAAAAATGTATTTTTTGCAGATCTGACAAAAAAATAGGTATAATTTTGATTCATTCACACCAGACGGCTATGGTTGTGTTGGCTGTTTTTTTTTATTTGACAGTCTAAGAGAAAGGAGGTCAGTGCCCCTGACTAAACAGTCAGGCATTGCATGTTTTAAAAATTCTTGTGGCACACCGCTTGATAATTGCTGTTCGAGAGGGTTTTGAGGATTTTACTTGAGCAAGAACAAACAATTGCTTATCTCTATATGGGAGACACTTTGAAAAGGACACTTCTCTTGTGAAAATCAAGGCACACTTTGGCTTACTTTTTTAATAAAACAACAGTTTTGAGGTATTCCCGTGTGGATTCCCCAGATGACTTACATTTCTGAGACGCACGCCACCACCATAAAGAGAGAGAGAGTTTAGTGAAGTTAAAAAAAGAAAAAAGTTAGTTTAATTGCTCTTCATGAAAAAATACAAACTTGAATCCAGAAAACAAAATGAATGGAATATAGTTTAAGCCATCTGTCCACCTTCAGAGCACCAGTTGACTAGTACCAAGAAGAACCAGCAGTTTTAGGGTCCAGCAAGAACAGAAGGACTCCAGAAAGATAGATCAACTTATCTCTGTGTTTCTGACCCACGTGTTACCAGTACTCAGCAGCCTCTATCACAGGGTCCTTGTCAGCTCCTCATATTCTGAACTAGGTAAAAACACAGGACACGGCAGCCAGTGGAGTTGCAGCCTAAGGAGTCGCTTCCAGATCTGCTCACTGCCACCCACATTTCTTCTGTTGACACTATGTTTTGCAAAACATATTGGTTGTGTTTGTTTGTTTTTAGTCTATTGATACATGTTCCAACAGCTATTACATTTGATATGACCTATACTAAAATTGCCCTTAAAGCACTGTAGGAGTTTGCTAGGGCTGTCAAAACAAAGCACCGCAGACTAGATGGCTAAGCAGAAGTTTATTTTCTCACTATTCTAGAGTCTGGAAGTCTGAGAGGAAGGTGTTGGCAGGGTTCATTTCTTCTGAGACTTGTCCTGTAGATGGTCCTTTTCTTCCTGTGTCTTCACATCACCTTCCCTCTGTGTGTGTCTGTGTGTCATTCTCTCCTTTATGAGGACAGTCATTGGATTAGGCCCCCCATAACAACCTCTTTAAAAACTCTATCTCCAAATATAGTCACATTCTGAAGTACCTGGGGTTAGGACTTCCACATTTGAATTTGGGGTTTGAGAGGACGCAATTCAGCCCATAGTACACGCTTTTCAAGTGATCTTTCAGAAGGTCTGTCACCTCTGCTGGCTATTTGAACTAGAAGGCAAGAACTATATTCTCTTTTCCCAATCCCCAGAATCCAGCAGTGCCCAACCATTGAAGGTGATTCACAAACTCATGGTGAATGCATGCGTGACAAAGGTATTTTGAATTATTTGAGAGCAAGGGTAGTAATTGTCATATATCTTTCCTCTTAAGTCCTTCATTTTAAAGTTTCAACACACCACTGGTATAAGAAAGAACAAAACTGTAATGTAAGGGGCATATATTTCCAATAATCTACCACCTCTTCCCTAAATCTAAAAAGGAAGTTTAGTGTCTCCTTTAGATACCATGTCCAGGGCTATGCTTAGTTCTTAGAGAGATCAGGCAAGCAAGTTTTCAGAAGGTAACAGACCCTCTATCCCTTTGGGCTTAAGGTTCTGATTCTGAAGGAGACAAAGACTTTACCGCAAGGCCGAAGTGATGCTTATTTTTCCTAAATAATGCAAAGATTACTGTATGATTCAAACACTAAAAAATGCCTAATTAGAAATGCCCTTGGCAAATCTGTGGCTAAATTAATATGTTTCAAAAGAACAAATATGAGGTAGGTGGGAAAGTTTGCTCAGTCGCAGGTTTTGCTATCAAATACTGGTGTTCCTGATTCTTTGGCCAAACAAATCACTGACTGTTTTTCTGTTAAAAAAGGAAAGTTCTTGGAAAAATAAATTGTAAGAATAAGTATAATAATGTCTGAGAGGCCAATTATTCATTCCCTACAAGTCAGACTTGGGTGACTTTAGCATTGAGGCTTTGAACTTAGAAGTGAAATGCTAAAGCAGTGTGCTTTTGCTGAAGTAGAATATTACGGAAAATCACAAGAACACAGACATAACATTTACTAGGTTGGCTTGTCATTGCATCCATGTGCCTACTGAATTTTGACATGTATTTTTATCAACATGTTTGGTTTGCAATGAAACTTTATTACTCATTAATATGTGTAATGTTTTCAGTGGTACTTAAAGCATGCTTTTAAAAGTAGTAATGTAGAAATGTAATAATTTGTTTTTCCAATTTGTAATGAGTTTGATCCTAACTTAGGTCTTCTAAAATTCAGCCCAAACTGGGATTTTGTGTGCTGTGACCTTGTTTTAAGCCTTAAAAAAGCATGTTTTCTTCCCCCATTCCTGATTAAAGGTCATATCAGGGTGGCTCTCTGTTCCAAACCAGGCAGAGGGTAGAATTCTCCCAGAAGGAGCTGGTCAAAGACTCGAAAGCTGAGCAAGAGGACGGAGGTTGGGTTTGGGGGAAAACACATAGCCCGGAAAGCAGACCCAGTGAAAGTCAGAAAATAGGTCCAGCTCTTACAGGATGCGCTCTCAGATGTTTAAGACCGAAATGTATGTGTTGGCTCTGGACTGTGTGATTCTTGAGAGAGAGGTGGCAGGCAGTCTGCATTCTGGGATAATTCAAGAGCATCGGGATAGCGGGACGAACAGAAGTTCAGAATCTGGAAACCCGGTTTGAGTGTAAATCCTATCCGACATTGACTGTGGGCTTTGGGCAAGTCGGCGACCTTTTGAATTTCAATGTTCTCATCTCTGTAATGGTAAGACCCATTCCCAGGCTTATTGTCAGGATGAATCAGTTAATGTTTGCAGAACTGCTTTGTGAACTGGGATGTGCCATAAAAGTGACTGGGGTCGATCAGTTACTGTTAGACTATCCCAAGGAACCAACACAGCCATCCACTGTCCTACCTCAGACCGCCACACACATGGGCTGACTGGGACATTGAAAACTTCACAGTTCGCCCAGCGATTGGGCTGCCACACTTGGTGCTTTCAAAAACAAAAACTGCACGTAAGTCTGTTTGTTAACCTATTGATGCGATGTGATTCTTAATATTATTTATTAAATGTGAGGCTTATGTATAGCATTTAGAGAATCAGACCTGGAGGAAATCTTATCTCTAGTTCCCTTCCTTCAAGAAGAGCCTATATCAAGTGTGAATTAGCTCTGAGTTGGGTTGTTAAATTTTGTTTCTAAATTTCTTAAAGTAGGTTTCACATTTTTTTCTTCTAAGTTCTTTCTTACAGTTGACCTAAATCTGTAGTTGTAATTTAAGTCCTAATCCCTGACTCCTGTCTTTACTAGAGACGGAGAACAGCTGGTCAGCAAACTTCTTATGATAATAATCCTTGTACATATATTTAAAGAAGAGTTACTCAGTACGATTCACTCTCTCCACCTCATCCCATCCCTGTCCCCACCCCCCAGATTCATCAACTAGTATTCTCTGTATCATTCGTGGGGATGTTGCCCATCTCCCTGCCCCTGGCTCAGACACTTGGCTATTTTCAGGCAGCTGGGCAGTGTGTTGGTAGTGGCTACATGGGCCTGGGAGAATGCAGGCTGCTTCTTCCTTTCCTTCTTCTAAAAAATGATCAGGATAACCCCTAACAGTGTGTGATGGGTGCATGGCACATTATCTCATAAACATGGGGCTTTGTAGGGATTCTTATCATAGGTTGTGTTGAAAGTTAGGTCGCCCCAGTGCCTTAGTTTGCTCAGCCAGTCGAGCCACGAAGCTGCCACTTGGTGTGCTAAGATAACAGTGATCGATATCTGCTCTACTGGACCTAGCCTTGCAAGACATGGAGCTAAAACTCTCCTGAGTGCAGCAAACATGCAGAAGCACACTGACAGTCTGAACGAGGTGATGGGCTTCCCCCGCACTTTAAAGTTGCAAAGGGGAAGTAAGTGATTCCTGAGAAGGATTGAGCTCATTAAGCTGATCACTGGTGGTTTCAAAGTGGATCCCGTTCTTAATCTAAATGTGTGTGCTCTTATGTCTCCTGCAGGTTTATTACCCAGAGCTTGCTGTCTGGGGCAGCCAAGAACCATTTCCAAATGAGGAAATGGAGGGAAGGCTTCCTAAGGTAAGATCCTTAAGCTGCTATTTTGTTAATATTTTAAAATGTAGAAACAATTTTTTTTAAAAAATCAGATTTATTCATTTTTCACTTTAATATCCAATATAGTCAACTATAATAATTCACTTATCTGATACTATTATGACCTTAGAAATAATGTATCCTAAAAAAAATCATATCCTAAATTCCTGTGACTCTTAAATTTCACTATTACCTTCCTTTCTTGACAAGCCCACAGCAAATTTTCATTTAATAATCATGGAATCAATGTACATTTCACAGATTTTTAATTTGTTTTATTCCTGGGTGAAGTCAAATACAATGCTCAAACTAAAAGATATCTTAAAAGGAAAAGATGACAGTTTTGTCTGGTAATAATGCCTGGATGTTTGATAAGATTACCTGGGAAACAAAACAGAAAGCACATTAAAAAAAGTTGTTATATTTCTTTCTTTTAATTTTTAGGCCTAAAATATGTTCTGTAAAATGCTTTCATTGTGCTTACATCTTAGATGTGACAATTCTCTGCCTTAAAAAAAATTGTAAAATGTACATTTTAAATTTTAGCCCCATTTCTGGAAGAAAAAAAATCCAACACAAACATTTAAAAACCACTTACCAGTTTTTACTCTAGATACCTTTGGACTATGCCTGTTAGGGTAAATATCACTTAAGCAAGAGGATTGTAACTTTTTACCACTGACCTGCAGAGTTTGCAACCAATAAAAAAAAAGTAGAGTCCATTGAAAATAAAAATTAACATTTAAAAGTTTTATATGTGTAATTGACCAATGATGAGGGCTACCCAGCTATTACTGATATTTCAAATTTGAAAAGCTCTCTTATTTACACTACACCGTTTCAGCAATTCTCTACCTTTCACTGGCAGCCAGAATTTGAAGAGATTAAGTCAACCAGCAGTTTGCACTGAAAGAAAGCACTTCCAAATCACTTTTAATTTTTCAGAGAATTTCTGAAGGTCAAAGTTTAAATCATTGGCAGGAAAGTAGATGAGCGACATGATTTGGGCCCTGTCTGAGCTAGGCTTGTGCTGATCTTGTAGAGTCGGAGTGGTAGTGAGCTAAAATACTGGAGCTTCACTTAGAACACACCTACAGCCCGCCACCGCACCACCACATCACCAGCATCAGCACTGTAACTGTAGACATTCTTGATCAGGACGGCTCAGGGCAAAATTCCCCTGAGCAGCTGAGGATGAAACATGATAATGGAAGGAGCGAGAGAGAGTGTAGTCTTGTCATTAGTTTCTGCCCCATGCAGGCATCCAGAGGCCTTGTCTTTGATACTGGTGGCAGCATCCAGGAGACAAGACTAGGCAAGTTTGTCAATGAAGCCAATAGTGCCTCCCCTTCCTCTTAGGCCAGTCCAGGCCCCAGGCTTTGCCTATCATGAGGCATGCTTCAGGGGTTGGCACAGTGGATCCTGCAACTCAGGTCTTCTCTTAATTTTAACTTCTTTCCTCTCTAAATATATGAATAGTATCGTAAGCATAATATATTTATCCTATTTTCAGCAGTTTCCTTCTGGAAAAGCATATCTCTGCATAATCATAAAAAACAATCTTGACTCACTTAGTCCAAGTCACATTATTGAGTAACTGGGAGATTCATGTACTGGCAGTCATCAGAGAAGGCATCCAACCTGAGTTAGGTCAGTGGTAGGGGCACTCTCTGGTTTGTGGGTGCCAGCGGACACGTCATTCCCCTCCTCCATCCTTCTAGATTATTCCAGTTCCCAATTCTCTAGGGACCACTATGTGCTGGACAATGGAAGAAGATAAGATGATTTTTCCCTGAATTTTTATACGGCCTGACATATGGAGAAATAAGACATCCTCTGTCCTCCCTTCAAAATGCCTCCTTCTCTTTCCATAGAAGCCTACAATTCCTTCAGTGGGGGCAGGAAGACTGGATTCTTTTCTCTTTTTTTAATGGAGAGGAAGTAACAATTAAAATCTAATAAATTCTGGCCTCCAAAGAGAAGATGGGTAGAATTTTATCTCCCCAGAAGCTCCTCTCCCTACAGATATGTTGGGTCATGGCCCCTCAGGCTGCTTCAGTAGCATAAGCCCTGCATGGGCTATGCCATTGCCTTGCCATTGTCCAGTTGTACTTGGCCATCTCCCACACAGCAATTCAGTTAAGGGCAGGATGGGCAGGGACTGTTTTTGTTTCTCTTTTAATCTTCGTAGGCTTAAAATCTAATAGAGTACTCAAGCCATAATGGGCACACAGAACATGAATAATAAATGAAGACATGAATGTTTGGAAACCTCACAAGAGAGAAAACTAGTAAAAATGTAGATTCCCATCTGAAATAATCTTCACGTTCTTTTTTTCCTGGAAATAACGTCTTCCCAAATTGTCAAGATCCCACTCAGCTCTTCATTTCGTTTTGTTAAGTATTTTCCATGGAGGTAACAGGTTAGTAAGACTGAGACTTATCTAGAGACAGAATAATGTTCTATATATTCACTTTTGAACAGAGTAACTCTGAACTGAAGTTAGCAATTTGAAACCCAGTCATGAACAGAGGATAGTTGAGTGAAATAATGTTTATGAACTTTTGATCTTCCATCCTGGCCTGTGACAATAAGAAGCCATTGAATTCTTCACTTGTCTAAAACCTAAGTTTGACATATCTCAAACCATGCATGCTAACTGTTGCTGGGAAGGAGGAACAAATACTATTTTAAAGGCACCAGGCCCTAGCACGTTTAGCTGAGTGGATAGAGTGTCCACCTGTGGACTGAAGGGTCCCAGGTTCATTTTCAGTCAAGGGCACATGCCTGGGTTGTGGGCTCGATCCATGGTGCGGGGTGTGCAGGTGGCAGCCAATCAATGATTCCCTCTTATCATTGATGTTTCTATCTCTCCCTCTCTCTTCCTCTCTGAAATCAATAAAAATATATTTTAAAAAAATAGGCACCAGGATTACAGTGGATTTCTCTTCTTTTTAAATCTTGGGATTGCATGCCAAAATCTCAAGATTAAAATTATTTTCACAACTCAAAGAAATATCAAAGTACATACTGAGTGAATTTTATATACATCTTAAAAATGTTGTATGCTCTCAATGTCTGAGATTTTTAAACACAAAAATGGGCATACCAGATGTTTATATGAAAAATCTATACAGTGAATAAGACTTCTTGAAGTTGAATTATTTGTGACATTTAGTTCACCCGGGAACTGATGAAAACATTCAGTTTCAACTTATTAGGAAGTTCCTGATGTCTGGGTTCTTCTTAAGAAGAAATTGAAAAGGGATCATTTACAGTCACAAAGCAAGATTATCACTTTAATCCAAGTTCTTATATCCAGTAAAATCAGTTTATTATAAATGTTCTGTTAGAACATGTGACCTGGCAAAAAAGGGGGGGGAAGATCTTTTAAACCACAATGGGTAATTTTTTCCAAAGGAACTCCAGTAATCAATGGTTTAACTAAAGGAGAAATGTGTCAGATCACTATTTTCATATCTGATCAGGACATACAGTGTATTTGTGGGAGAGCAGGAGCTCCATTTTATATCATCCAATGGCAAATGGGGTTCACTGTCCTGTCCTCTTGCTGTTTGGTTGCTGTGGAGAGCTCCTTCCCATTAGTGCTCATTGTGGTTTGATTATCTTAGAAACACAAAAATCTCACTCATCGGGATTTTGATGAGAGACTTAGAATAGCCCCAGTCAGTCCCAACTAACTGACTCTCTCTCGCCAGCTCTTGGTTTCATGCTATCCTCCTCTTTCCTGCAACACCTTCCCCCTGAACCCCACTCTGTTTCCTCCCAAACACGCCCACCTCTGGTCCCCATTCTGATTCTGACCAGAAGGCCCACATGGATTGTGCCAGTGATTATAGAGTAGACCTTACATAAATTACATTTGTGCATACTGTAATATGCTTTTAAGTATTTTTATTACATATTAGAAAATAGACGATTGCCCTATTCCACCACAGCCATTGAACTCCTTTTTTCAATACTGCTGTGAGCACCTCTCACCCAGCTTCATGTCAGGCCCTACCTGACACTAGAAACTGTCCCTGGAAACCTGACTCTTGGGGAATGCTGCCTCCCACTTGGCTGGGCAAAGCCGTTAGAGAAGCACTTGTTTCTGCTGAAGCCAAGGCGGCTGGTGTTTAATTACTTCATACCCCCACAGACCTAATATTTACATTCAGGTGAGCTGTGTTTAATGTGTAAACTCTGCAAAACATTGGGAGTTCAAGGATAAAAGGCAAAATTTTCCAAATGGTTTCAGAAGTATGACTAAGTGTGTCTCTCTTTGTGTGTGTTCCTGTGTCTGGGCCCACCTGCTTTTCAGGGAAGACTTCCGGTCCCAAAGGAAGTGAACCGCAAGAAGAACGATGAGACGGAGGCTGCCTCCCTGACTCCACGTGGCAGCAATGAACTCCACTCCCCAAGCATCAGTTACCTCCACTCTTTTTAATCATAACACCTCCATTTGTATTACGTATGGTGTATGGGTATTGATGAGGTTATGGTATCATATATGGGATTTTTTTCTGTGTAAATCATCAAATATAAGAAGAAACTATGGGACTCTGAGCCTTGCTTTAGAGAATTTACAGTGGACAAATAGGTATCATCAAACCAGTTTTTAATCATTCTGACTCAAGTGAAAACGCTCAGAATTTCACACTGTGAATCCACGTTTACAACCCTTACAGGTGGGCCTTCAGGCCTGGTTCGCTACGATGACGTCTTCCACAACTCAAACTCCCACTGCTCTCACACAACCGGTCCACTCCTGCCTGGTCACTCATACAGCTCCCGACTGCTTCTTGCAGAGGCTGAGAGTCCCCATTTTTTTTTTCATTTAGATGTAACAAACCTAGTAGTTTATGTTCATCAATTGTCTGTATATCTCTATATTTTATCCATGTACTCTTTTGATGTATAGAAGTAGTTTGAAACTCATTGTTTCCTTGTGGTAAGTGACCGAGATGCTGCCACAGGACCTGAGACACTGATGAATGGTGCTATTTTGGACTTTCAACATGCTCCTTGGCGAGGTAGCTCTGATGGAGTTATTTTTTATTTCCATGTTCTAAGAAGGTGTTGGTACTCTGTTTCCCTGAATGTTGTTCTCTAGACTGGATTGACCTGTTTTCCTTGTGTCTTCAGTGTGGCTTTCTTCTTCAGCATTAGGTTGAGTGAACGCTACCAGAGAGAGTGTAAGAGACCACGTCTCGTTGGCTGGTACTCACGGACCCGAAGTCCCTGTAGTGGGAGCAATCACAAAACTGTAATTTACTTACCAAATCTCTTCCTTTTGGTAGCCTCGCCTGCCTAACTTAGAGAAAGAAAAGCAATAATTGGACAGGCGTTTTTAGGTGTCTCTCTTGGTTCTTTTTGTTTGAAAGAATATTTGGGGGAGGGGGGAGGGAAAACTCTTTTTTAATAAATGACCTCTAAAAAATCCAAAAAAACCTGGCATTTGAGTGGAAATAGGGAAATCACACCTTTTCCCAAATATTAGGTTGGAAAAAGTATCTTTGCAAAATGTTAAAAAAAAAAACACACAAAAAAAGGTAGAACACTCTTTTTGATAAGCAAGGTATAGATGTTACATTTTTGTCCTTGCTCCCAATGGAATGGATAAACAAACAAAAAAATCAGAAATACCATCTACTCACAGAATGTTGTTGCGTTAGCCCGTCTGAAAGCCCACCTTGATTTTTATATGACTGTCTTTTAGCGCTTCCTTTGACAGGGTAGGCTCTGTCTGAACTGTTCCGCCTCTGACTGCTCGACATCGATGCTGCATGCGCTGCACTTCGTTTTCCTCTTGCTTCCCCATTGGCCTGAGTTCTCGTGCATTTCCCTTCTCCCTCCTTTGTTAGAATAGGTCTATCAGCTGTGTAAATAGAGCAAGAACAGTATTCTGCGTCTGTGGCATTTATGTAGTTGCAGCTGTGTACTGCTGGAAATGCAGGCTTTTGTAACAATGTGATCTTTACTGATGCACTCATGACAAGTACCCAATGTATTTTAGTAGCATTTGTTCAATAAATATACAAGCGGTAAGGTAACTGGCTTGGCTCGTCATTGGAAGGCCTGCGTTGGAATGCTTTCCCTGGTTCGTGTTAATTCGTGTGTTCTCAGAGCCCCCGAAGTAGGCCCAGGGGCAGATATCAAAAGGGATGGAATCAGCCCTGCCTTCCACGCATCTTCCCTTTGGAGGGTTTTATGAGATTAGGGACCAAGGCACTGGCTCATTAGGGTGGGATTTGCAGAGCTGCCTCTGGATGCAAAGAAGAATTAAACCGAAACCCTTTTAGCTCTACACTGGTTTTTATTTCCCTTTTCAGGGCACTCCCACACACCTCAAAACTTAATTCTCTCTTACTCCTTCCTGACCATGAGAAACTACTCTGTGGTATTCTTTTTATTTATTTATTTATTTTAATTGAGGAAAGAGAGATAGAAACATCAATGGTGAGAATCGTTAATTGGCTGTCTCCTGCACATCCCCTACTGGGTGGGGATCTAGCCCGCACCCGGGCATGTGCCGTGACCGGAATCGAACCTGGGGACCCTGCAGTCTGCAGGCCCATGCTCTATCCACGGAGTCAAACGGGCCAGTGCTCGCTGGTATTCGTTATCATGACAAAAGATACCTGATCTCACTTATAAAGAGACAAAAGGCTTATGTTTATAAGAAGATAAAAATTTGAAATATAATTTTAAGTCATTAATTCATATGGACCTGGCTACCTGGAATCCAGCCGTTGGTAGAGAAGATGGCATCAGCAGAACCTTCTGGAGGTCTCGTGTGAGCCTGAAACCCTGCAATTCAGGGGATTCAATCTCGGTGCATGCGAAGTGCCCACTGCTCCCTTCTCATCCATGTGAGAGTGAAACTTCAACTTCAGTTACACAAAAGTTGCTAAATTGGCTGGTTGGGTTCAGATATTTGAGTTTCACCCGAATGAAGGCTAAGGAACAGGCCCTGAGATGAGAGGCAGTGATAAAGGGAGAGGAACAAGAGGTTGCCATGCCCCAAATGGGGAGCTCAGCCTCTGGGGCGTGGGGATCAGATGCTCTGAGAAAGCTTGAGTCTTTTCGCACTTCAGGAGGGACATCTAAATTGGGGAGTTACTTTTGAAATTAAGGCACATTTCAGATTTGGGTTAAGTTTTCTATTTACCCTGAACTTTAACCCATTGAGAGAAAGGAGCCTTAGGGCACAATTAAATCCCAACTGCCTACCAGGTAATCAGATTGGTTCAATCTAAAAGGAAATTCTTAAAATGGAGTGACCACTACCTCTATCCTTTCCCTCATCCTCTCTCTCTCTCTCTCCCCTGAACCTGGGACCCTTCAGTCCGCAAGCCGCCGCTCTATCCACTGGGCCAAACTAGTCTGCGCTCTCCTCCTCTCTTTTTTTTAGGTGATAAGGCAGAGGCTTTTCAATCTGTACCAAAAGGAGGGGGTAAAGAACTCTACTTCTCTACTTGAACACAGAGCAGTCCAAGTAAGACCCCAGAGGCTTGAAATAGTGTACAAGCTGGGGAATTATGATGTGTTCCAACCATAAAGTGAAAGAAAGGATGGAAGGAGATGAGGTTGGAGAAAGGGGTCCCAGGCTGTCCTCACATGGAAGTCATTACAAAGCCTCTCTTTCCCACACTCCCTCTTCACTCTCTTTCTCCCTTTCACCAGGTCATCTATTTGCTTTCAGATAACCCCTCAATTGAAAATTGAAAACAATTCAGGCCTTAGTCAGGAGTTTCACCTTTATCCTGAGAACAATAGGAAGCCATTTGGCAGACTTAATGAAATGCGTGGTCAGAGCAGGTTTTCTTTTTAAGTTGATGCTCGTTGCTGCATTGAGAATGGTCTGAGAAGGAATGGAGAAGAAAGATTTGGACAGAGCAGTCAGGTGGTGATAGGTAAGAGAGATCATGGGGAACTGAAGTGGTGGGGGC
>NW_006285040.1:6810211-6816589 GCF_000327345.1 Myotis davidii
GGGGTTTCAGGCTGTCCTCACATGGAAGTCATTACAAAGCCTCTCTTTCCCACACTCCCTCTTCACTCTCTTTCTCCCTTTCACCAGGTTCACCTATTTGCTTTAAAGTAGCCCCTCAATTGAAAATTGAAAACAATCCAGGCCTTAGTCAGGATTTTCACCTTTATCATGAGAACAATAGGAAACCATTTGGCAGACTTCATTAAATGAGTGGTCAAAGCAAGTTTTCTTTTTAAGTTTATTCTCCTTGCTGCATTGAGAATGGTCTGAGAAGGAATGGACAAGAAAGATTTGAACAGAGCCGTCAGGTGGTGATAAGTAAGAGAGATCATGGTGAACTGAAGTGGTGATAGTAATAAGATAGAAGGAGTATTGAACTGGTGTGGAAAGTATTTCTAAGGTAGAATTGATAGGTCTTGCTAATGGGTTGAATGATCTTTAACCCCCTCTGCATCCACCCCTTGGGCATTTAACTTTGACGTGTCCTCTGCCTCTGTCTCTGGACTTGACCATGTGCCTGGCTTTGGGTAATAGAATGAAGCAGAAGTGCAAGTATGGTGCTTCTAAGTCTACAACTCGAGAGGCCTTGTTCTTTCTTGTGTTTCTATCATCTCCATGAGGACATTCCTGAGGTAGCTACTGGCATGGAACAGATACATGGCAGAGACTTGAAGTGCCCAGTCAGCCCAGTTGAGACTCTTCTAGAATCTAGATGAGTGGTCGGCAAACTCATTAGTCAACAGAGCCAAATATCAACAGTACAACGATTGGAATTTCTTTTGAGAGCCAAATTTTTTAAACTTAAACTATATAGGTAGGCACATTGTTAATAACTTAATTAGGGTACTCCTAAGGCTTAGGAAGAGCCACACTCAAGGGGCCAAAGAGCCACATGTGGCTCACGAGTTGCAGTTTGCCGACCACGGGCCTAGGTCACTTTATGCCCATCTCTATTAGTTACCTATTGCCACACGACACCGTACATCTCGAAACACAAACTTTACAGATCTCACAGATTCTATTCAGGAATTCAACAGCAGTTTAGCTGTTGGTTTCAACTCAGGATCTCTCATGAGTTTGTAATCAAGATGTCAGGTCCACGGTCATCTGAGGGCTGGGCCGGGCTGGAGGATCTGCTCACTCACATGGGTGGGAGAACTCGGTCCCTCCACTCATGGGCCTCTCCATAGGGCTATGTAAGTGTCCTCGTGCCCTCTGGCTTCCCTCAGAGCAAGTACTTCAAGAGAAAGCTTAGAGCAGGCCATACTGCCTGTGACCTCAGAAGTCACCGTCATCCATCATATTCTATTCATTAGAAGCAAGACACTACACTCACAGGGAGGGAATTAAGTTCTACCTCCTGAAAGGGGGAGTATCAAAGAATTTCTGGATAGATTTTAGTGGCAGCAAAGTGCTCAGGGCAATTGTAGGCCGTAGATGGACAGTAGATGAGGAGAGCATCCAGACACTATAATGTTGGGGCTGCATAGCCTTCATTTACACATACAAGTGCTATTGGCCCCGAAAGGAATGTCTAGAGAATGTTATCGGAAGCCATAAAAACAGGAAAGCCAGAATAAACGATGTCTAAAGTTCTATCCAACTCATTGGACTTGAGTTTGCTGATCACAGCTCCCTTGGCTTCCATGAAGCTTGACCCTACACTTCACTTCAAAGTAGCAGGACCCATGTGAGAAGATCAGTTGAAGTTAATATTAAAGGTAATAACTGCTGAGACGAGAGCTCAGAAACTGGAGCTCTAGATGGAGTCAAAGTGGCAGACCCAAGCTTTATTTAAACACTGTTTTATTCTCTCTCTGGAAGCCAAAATATCACAATATTGCCTTTGGCAGAGATTACTAACCAATTGCCATGTACTGGATAGGACCTGTAGATTAGTTTTGTTTTGCCTGCTGTGGGAGGGAGTGAGAGGCTGCTGCTGGGCTGGTGGGCCACCAGGACTGGTTGGTCAGCTGAGCAGTACTTCTGCGGTGGAAGCGTGCTGACCACCAGGGGGCAGCTCCTGCATTGAGCATCTGGTCAGTGTATGTCATAGCGACTGGTCATTTGGTCGCTTAGGCTTTTATATATATAGATATCCTTTTCATAATAAAAAGTATTATGAGAAAGAGTATATTGATCATCTTGGTTTTAGAACTTACTGAAGCATGGAATAATTACTTATGTTGGATCTACATCATTTTGATTTTTTTAGTGATCAATTTCAAAAGATGTGCTTTTAATTCCTATATTTTTAGAAATCAATTTCATAAGATATGCTTTTAATTCTCATTAATTTTATAATAATACTTAAAATAGCTATTTGAATTGAAAAATGAAGTCAAAGACTTTTTTTCTGACAGAAAGTGTATCTGATTTGGCTAATTGGTTTGACAGTGATGATTAGCCAACCTGAAATGAGATTTATGGTAGGCATTGTCCATAAATGAGTTAAATCTGCATCTTGAGAGTCATAGTTACATATTTAAAACAAGAAATAAGTTCAAAGCATTTTATTAAAAACCATTATTTTTGCAAAATGTAATGAAATTAATTACATATCATTTTTTAAGATCTGAGATTTTAAAAGGTTGGTCTAAGTGAAAGCATTACAGCGTAATTAACAACAATTTGATAGGTTTTAGTAGAGATTTTTTTGGTATACTTCCCAGAAAATGAGAAAGTGACTTATTCTAATGATGAGAACAAATCTCTTTATAAGTCAGGCGCTTTCCAATTCACTGTTTATAATAAAAATGAAGAAGGACCTAATCAAGTTGTCAAGTGACAGAAGATTAAAAATATTTTTGATAAGAGATCATTATTTGAAATTTGGCATACAACATTGAAGGAGTTCAAAGAATCGCATTATATTGCTGTAATAAAACTTTCAATTCTTAGGGCTTACATCTATAAAAAAATTACAAGTAGAATTGATGCTGAACCCTATCTCATTCTAGCAATAAGTAATATTCATCTGCAGATACATGAACCAAGTGAAAAAAGTTTGTCATCTCATTAAGAGATACATTTGAATATAATTTCACTTTTTGCATTTAATAATTAGTATAATATATTCGTGTTGTTTTAATCAGTAGTGTATTGCCACTAATGATCCAATCACACAGATATTTTAAATGTTTAGAGACTTATGGTAATAGAAAATAAAAGTTTAAAATTTCCATTTAGATACCTTTTTGTTGAAGATAAATATGATAGCGTAATGAATGAAGTCCTTTCAAGCAAATATATACATTAAGGTGAACTTATTTGGGGTAAGTAGAATGAAAATTTAAGTGCAATGAGACAAAGAAAAGTCAGATTTCTGCAAGTTAGAGAAGTGTTTGCTTTTAAAAATAAAATGGATAGATTATCAATTGTTATAGTGTTTAGATTTGAATGTGTACATTTACAAAAGAAACAACTTTCATTTTAAAATAAAAATATTTGCAGTATGGTCCAAATTAAATTCCTTGAAAATATTTAAAGTTACGATGAAAAACTTTGTAATTAACTTAAAATTTATATGATGGCACCTACTTTATCAAGATTCCTTTAGAGGGCATAATACCCCCAAAGTTTGAAGACCTCTGAGTTAGACAACCAGCTACGAGCTGATTGAAGCCTTGGTGGTTGCTGGTCATGAACTTAGGGCACTGCAGGGAACAAGACCCTGGGAGAACGCAGCGCCAGTGCATTTTGACGGGGAAGTGAAAGAAAGATGCAGACTGGCTGTCAGGGGCTGGTCCACTGATAAGCAGACCACATGGGGGAAAGGCCTGAGGAGGATCCCAGAGCTCGGTCATCCTGGGCTGCAAATCGGAAGGGTCTATAAAAGATTGGCAACTCTTCTTAGAGTCTTTATTTCATTCCATTACAGCGAACATCATCTCCCTTTAACACTAATATCCTTTTCCTCTAGATTCTTCCAAACACTTCATTATCTGTCTACTCAGCAAATCCAAAAGAGCTGGTCAATAGCCAAGGAGAAGGCGGTTCAGGCCCTGCGAGAAATGGGGTTATACAGCAGGCTCCCCACCTTTTAGTCCTTGAGACCCCAGGACCCCTGAGTAAAAGCCCTTAGAGTGGCAAGCAGCTGGTGAATCAGCAGAAAAAGGGGGTCATCGTGCCCTTTATTCATGTGTCCATTAGGCTTACCTCTGAGCGCAGCTGCATGGGAGCAATATGAAATTAATCTGTTCCCTCACACAATGCACTGCCGTTAATGCGCAGCTTAGCTCTTTACCCAGGTGGCTGCGGGAAAGCCGCATGGAGTAGAGAATTGTAAGAATGCATTAATTTGCTAACTCCTTCCAGTTGGCAGCTTTAATTGTTAGTTGGAACCTTTCTGCACGCAAGCCTCAGTTGCTTTCCACCCACCCTCTGGTCCTAGCTGAGTTCTCAGAGCTGCCGGCTAACCGGGCTTTTTCTTCCACAAGACGGCCTTTCACCCTGCTCCCCGGCCTCCTCTCCTCCAGGCCGCCGCCTCAGTTCCTTTAGGCACTTTTCCTGTGACCCGTTCGTTTTCTTTAACTTTCACGCCCCCATTGCCCTCTTGCAGGAATCCTTGTTTGCGGCTGACCCGCAGCCAATGCAAGATACAAATGATGCATCATGGAAGTGTGCACTGGAAACCTACGTACTTTTATTAACCCACGTCACCCTAATACAGTTAATTTAAAAGGTAAAATAAAAATGATAGCCGCGGTCTGGGAAGGGTCAATGTCAGAGGCTTCCATGAAGGGCACACTGGATGGTGTGCTGGCCATCAGGGTGTGACCTCAAACAGCTCAGCCCCGAGATTGAGGGTCCTGGTTACCCTGTAAACAGCTGCTGAGAACTGCATGCGCTCTGCTCCCTCAACACTGCGCGCCCTGTGCTGAGTGAAGTCTCCTCTACGCTCTGCTCCGCGCCCCCCCCACCCCCCCAGGAGGAGGGCGACCGTCACTCTAGTGTCTAGTCTCAGAGGCCCTAGCCCACCTCCTGTTTTCTCCTTTCCCTGTGCTGTTTGCGCCAAAGGGTGGAAATTTGGCGGAGGGGAGCAGGCAAGATGCCTTCCCAGGCGTCTTCAGGGGAGATCTGCTTGCTGACTCCTTCCTTAAAACCTTAAAACCAGAGGTAGTTTCTGAAAAGCAAATGTTCCCCCCAGAGCTGTGAGGCACTGCTAGGATCTGCTTTGTCAGATGCGATAAAGAGGGAATATTTGATATCAGTTCTCCCGGAGGAGGAGGATTAGCTCAGGGGGACATTTAAAAAGTGTGGTAACAGCCCCCAGAAGAGTGTGAAAGATAGCCGCTTGCTCAGTGCCTGTGTTGGACACTTGAGGGCTGTCACTGACATCACTTCACATATGGTCCCTCTGCAACACTGTGAGGTCAGAATCATTAGCTCAGTTGAGACATAATTAACTGCCCCAAGTAAAACATCTTGTCTAAGAGCCTTTTCTGTACATCTTCACTTTTCTCTTACACTCTGGCATCCCTGATGGGAGTGTAAAATGGGCAGTTCCTTCAAAACTTAAACAGTTAGCACATGACTCAGCAATGCCATCCCAAAGAATTGAAAATAGGTGCACACAAAAGCTTGTGTACAAATGTACATAGCAGCACTTTTCATATTAGCTGAAACAACTTAAATGCCTATCAACTGATAAACAGCTAAACTTCATTTTTTTAATGGCTGCATAATATTCCATTGACAGAATGGAATAGAATATTATGGAATATTATGCAGTCATTAAAAAAATGAAGCTCTGATACATGCTACAACATGAATGAAACTTGAAAACATGCCAAACAAAAGAAGCCAGTCACAAAAGGTCACAGATTGTATGGTTTTTTTATATTAAACTAGGGGCCTGGTGCACGAATTTGTGCATGGGTGGGGTCTGGCTGGCCCACCCTGATGGGGGCTGATCAGGGCCAGGATGGCAGGGGGGAGGGGCCGCAGACGGTTGGCTGGCTGTAGTGGGCATCATAATGACTGGTCATTCTAGTTGTTCTGGCATTTGGTTGCTGGCTTTATATATATATAGACTAGAGGCCCAGTGCACAAAAATTTGTGCATTTGGAGGTAGGGGGTCCCTTAGCCCGGACTGTGCCCTCTCACAGTCTGGGACCCCTCAGGGGATGACCACCCGCTCCTCAGGTGATTGGGCCTAAGCTGGTAGTCAGACATCCCTTTGGCAGCCAGGGAGCCCTTGGAGGATGTCCACTTGCCAGCGGGGAGCAGGCCTAAGCTGCAGTCAGACATCCTTAGTGCTGCTAAGGAGGCGGGAGAGGCTCCCGCCACCACTGCTGTACTGGCAGCCATCAGCCTGGCTTGTGGCTGAGCAGAGCTCCCCCTGTGGAAGCACACTGACCCCCAGGAGGCAGCTCC
>NW_006285040.1:6816925-6849411 GCF_000327345.1 Myotis davidii
GTCTGGCCACGGCAGGCGGGGAACCTTGGCTTCCTCCATCACTGGAGCAAGCAAGCCTCATGTTCACTTCAGCTGCGTGGCTGCCGGCTGCCATCTTTGTTGGCAGTTAATTTGCAGATCCTGCTGATTAGCCAATGGGAAGCATAGCGGAGGTATGGTTAATTACCATGTTTGTCTATTATTAGATAGGATATAGATATCCAGAATAGGCAAATGTATAGAAATAGAGAGTAGATTAGAAGTTGCCGAGGGTTGAGAAGGAGAGCATGGGGAGTGATTGCTAATGGATATAGGATTTCTTTTTGGGGTGATTAATATGTTCTGCCATTATATAAAATGTGATGGTCAAACAATCTCCTGAGTATACTGAAAACTACTAAATTGTACACCTTAAGAGGATGAGTTTTATGATGTTAATTACATCTCAATTTTTAAAAATACAGCAGTAAAAAAATAAAACACTTCAATAAGAAAATAGCAAAGGACCTGAAGAGACAAGTCAACATAAGGAAGACACAGGTGGCATGTAAGCACATGAAGATATTCAACATCATTAGCCATTAGAAAAAGGCAAGTAAAGCCACAATAAGATATTCTACAAACCTATCAGAGTAACTAAAATAAAAAATAGTGACAATACCAACTACTGATGAAGGCGAAGAAAAATCAGATCACTTCTACATTACTGGTGGGAATGTAAAAACCTGGTGCACAGTTTGTCAGTTTGTTAAAGAAACAAACATGCTGCTGACATATGACCCAGCAATTGCATTTCTGGGTGTTTATCCCAGAGAAAAAGAAAATTATCTTCACATAAAGCCTGTGCATGAATGTTCATAGCAGCTTGATTCATAATAGCCCCAACCTGGAAACAACCCAGATGTCTTTCAGTGGGTTGGTTACATCCACATCATGGAATGCTACTCAGCAATAAAAGAGATACATGCAACAGCCTGGATGGATCTCCAGAGAATTATGCCAAGTGAAAAAAGGCCAATCCCGGAGGATTACATACTGTATCATTCCATTTATATAACTTTTTTGAAGTGACAAAGGTATACAATAAAGAACACATGAGTGGTTGCTGGGGCTAAAGAGGGGGTGCTGACAGGAAGGAGTAGATTAAAGCCAACACGAAGGACCCTCGCAGTGAGGGGACTGTTCCGCCTCTTGTCCACATCAGTGTCAATGTCCTGATTGAGATGCTGTGTGACAGTTGCACAAGACATTACCACTGGGAACACTGGGAAAAGAGTAAAAGGAATCCCTCTGTATTATTTCTTACAATGGTATGTGACTCTATAATCATCTCAAAGTAGAAAGTTTAATTTTTTAAACAGAGGAAGAAAAAATTATTCAATGTCTACAAAATATTCAATGATAGCAAACTTTCTTGTCTATTACTTACATTGGACCTTTAACTTGTTTCTTATATTTCACTCTGCAGAGAATGGCGTGATTAGAGCTCTAAGCCCGAAAGCTTTATGTGCATCTGTTATGCCTCCTTTGATATTTTGCTGGACTGCTTTCCGAAAAGCTTGTACGGAGCTCCGCTCGTACCAGCATGCTAGCCACGGGTGCCTGTCCCAGGACGCCCTCGCCAGGCTTGCAAGGCACACCTGGTTTCCAATCTGCTGATTTTGTAGGTGAAAAATCGCACCTCATTGCCTCCATTTACTTTTTTGTAGTAGTGAGGGCAAACATTTCTAAGTGTTTCTAAAGCATTTCTATTGTTGTATGATTAGTCTACTCATCAAGGACCAGGGCATGCCTCTGACTCTTCATGCATGAAGTGGTGGGCACGGGAAACATTAAAAGCTGGTTAAAAATTGATAGTAATTTGTTAAAAGTTACCAAATTGAACAAAAGTTACTTGTTTAAAGGAACAGATAGGTATGGATGTTAGGGGAATCCTGAGGTGAAAAATAAGCGAGAAGCGGGGAGGATGAGCAGACAAAACGAGATCGAGGTCAGAGGTGGGATCCCAACAAGACATGCGTTAAGTCTGGGAAGTCGAGAAATGATTTTTGTACAAGTAGCAATATTACAGCAGGGACCTCATGGATACAGCTGGGTATAGTCTTTCCTGGTGGAAAAAGGAATAGGGAGGCAGGTAAATATGTAAAAATTGTACAAGAAACATGGCATAAAAGTACAACTGGCAGACAACTGGAAAGGTAGCAGCCCAGGGCACAATGTTAATTCCAGGAACAAGGCCTATTTCAGTAGAGACCGGTCCTTTAAAGCTAATATGGGGCATATGGGGCCAGGTCTGTTTGAACAAGCGTGTGACTGTGGACATAAGTCGATGAATGAGGAATGTCAGATTGGTGAAAGTGTTTGCCCCTGAAAGAAGTGTGAAAGCAGACAATTATTTACACCGTTTATAACATGAATAAAGAGGCAGTGGAAGAGCTTTGGGCTGTTTTCAGGGAGAGGGCATAGAGTTAGAAATAAAGAAAAAGTGATCTCAATAGATCAACCTTCTCCATGTGTAAAACTAGCAGACTAGGGAAGGCTCCTGTGACTACACGTGGATAACCACATCTACATTGGAGCTACCTGGAAAGAACACTGGCCGATATTACAGAATCTCTGTGTTTAAGAGAAATAAAGAGACTTTCCTACATCTAATTTTCTACCCTCTGTAGGAATATCCTCTGAAACTACAGAAAACCTCTGATAAGACCTTAGACCATTTATTTCAGCAAAAGATAGCTTAATCTATTTCAATAATACTGTAATTGCCAGAAAATACTTTCTTTTAATTGACTCACTATTTTCCTATTTCTGATTCTCACCCATAAATACCAGTTCTGCCTCACAAACCAGTGACAATAATATGTTTAATGAGTACTGACTCTTGGACACTATGTACATTCTGTGCATTATACCCTTTAGTTCCCACAACCTTAAAAATAGGCGAATTTTTTTTGTGTATTACCCCTGCCTTGCAGATAAAGAAATGAAAGGCAAAAGAGACTCTGTAATATTGGCAAGTTAGTATATGGGGACAGCCAGCATTGGAACCCAGGTCTGTCTGTGTCTCGGGCTCTTTTCTCTGAAGTATTTCTCTGAAGTGTTGGTCCTGCGAAGCCGCCTCACAAATCTGTGCCTGTGCCCTGTGAGAGTCCTCTCAGTTTTTGAGGCAGCGTTCCCCTGAGTTACAGGTTTCTGCCACTGAAACATCACCACATCTGCTTCTAGAGACTTCTCCATGAAAAGTGTGGTCAGACTACACGAGAGGACAGAGGGCTGGCATTGCAGCCCGTGCAAACGGTTTTGTGTCTACTTATTAATAGATGTTTGTTTAGTAAATGCCTGGTAGACAAGAGGCAGAATTCAGTTGAAGACCTGCTTGCATTATAACTTGTTGGTGGCTTTGTGGGAAGGTAACTAATCTCTCCCACTTCTGTTATCTACCAAATATCCACCAAAACAAATTAACGAAGAAAAACCTCAGAGTCTGTGAATGATCAAATGGCTCAGGGCAGTGGGCAACAATTGGGCTTAATGACAGGTTTCCATGAGTGATTAGTGTGGAATGGAGGGAGGTGACCAGCTTCCTCTCTCTGACACTCTCCTCTCTGCTCAGCCTAAGTCTGCAGCACCTCTTGGCAAGCTTTTCATTCTGAGACTTCCAGGGGACCTTTCAGGACTCAACATCCAGCCCTAGTCACTTTCACACTTGCTGCTGGTCCATCCCGACCTTGTACAAGCTGATGTGAGACTTTTGGTTCACTCAAGGATAGCTTTTCAGGCTATTCAGGTATTCACTTTGTTTTCAAAATTGATATTCCCTTTCTTAGAGTCATCGATTTTTAATAACATCATTCTCCCTAGGCTTTCAGTTTACTTCACATATCCTGTTATTCTAGTTCTGCCTTGCAATTTTGGCAATCACTCTAATGGACTTTGAACAATACTAGATCCCATTTACAGCTAGTTAATTAAATACTTTCACACATTTTACCCTGTATTTATAAGTTTAACGTACTTTATTTCCTTTTAGAGTAATTTAATTGCCTGACTGGCCAACTTCACCAAGTAATTCGTATAAATCTAATAAATGATGTTTATAAATATCATGAACCCTGAGTTCTCTTAAGTGTTACAATATTGTATTATGTAGTTAGTAAGAATTCCAGTGTGAACTACAAGCCTGAATCAATTGCTTAATTAGATATTTTAAATTGAAGTTACAAAGCTATTACTCAAATGCAATTCCCAAACATTACAAGTACATAAAATATTGAATTTGAGGTGTCTTTAACATAAGAATATTAATATTATTGGGTTTTTGTTTTCTAAGATATTTCTCTACTTACGTTCTCAATTCTGGGTTTGAAAAAATGCCTACCATTAAAGTAGGGCAAGTACCATCTTAGTTAACTAAGGTACTAATGACCAGAGTTTTTTGCCTGGACCTTGAGGGGACACAATAAACGTTATTTTTCCTTGATTCTCCAGCTTCAGGAGGAGTGTGCCATGTGACCTATGTCTTTGGATTTAAACCGTACCTATTAGCTATTTCTTCCTGAGCCTACTCATAGAAATCTGCGACTCCCCGTTCCTGCCACCTAAGTGATCACATGATTATTTGCCTCTCATCTACATATATAAAAGCCCAGTGACCAGAATAGTGGAACAACCAGAATGACCAGAACGATTGGTGGCTATGATGCGCACTGCAGCAGCCAACCAGCCTGATCTGGGCCCCAATTCCCCCTCTCTTCCCCCGTCTGGCCCTGCCCAATGGACTCCCATCCGGACAGGCTAGCTGGACCCCACCCATGCATGAATTTGTGCACCGGGCCTCTAGTGATATATAATTGTCTTTCCACTCAGGCCCAAAGACCTTTCACCATGGCCAGATCCCTGCATTCTTTTTCAATGACTTTCTAATATTAAAAAAAAAAATAGTTTTAGATGTCTCCCATTGACTTAAAGTCATAGTTGATATGAAAACTCTAAGGTAATCTTTGGTGTTTGTCTGGTTAGATTTAATATGCTGAGATCATTTCAGATGCTCATTGTGCCACCTTGTCCAGCTTCCTGTCCTCCTTGAATTTGATGAACGTCTCATCTGTATCTGAGGCAAACGTGTTGGCTGGACCAGACCTGGCATGGCACTTTGGGAAGTCTCTCTTCAGTTTGTCTGTGGTCTCTAAGTCAGCTCCATGGGATGTCACACCTGCCTGCTCATGGGAGTCATTTGAGAAACTTACGACATGACTTGTGAAGTCCAAGGGCTGTGGCGCAGGCATTGGACCATTTGCGCAAACTTCCTAGGAGACTCTTAAGCAATAGTTTTAGCTCTCATCCAAGGACTAGTGTTAGAAACTGCTGCCTCTGTTTCCCTGTATTGACTACAAGGATAGGACTCTGGTTTTCTCAAGCGCCTTACTTAGGGTCAGGCTCACTATGTCTAAAGCACTGTGTCCACCTGTAGAGCAACATAACCATAAAGGAAACAATACTCTAGAGCAGGGGTCCTCAAACTACAGCCCGCGGGCCACATGCAAATACAAATATTGTGTTTGTTCCCGTTTTGTTTTTTTACTTCAAAATAAGATATATGCAGTGTGCATAGGAATCTGTTCATAGTTTTTTTTAAACTATAGTCTGGCCCTCCAATGGTCTGAGGGACAGTGAACTGGCCCCCTGTTTAAAAAGTTTGAGGACCCCCTGCTCTAGTGATGTTTCCTTGTGACACAGACTGATTCGAAAGGGTTGTCTCCTACCTCATCATGTACTCCGGAAAATCCGGAGATAGATGTTAAATTTACTAGTGTTCAGTTTCACTATTTACCTTATTTTCTCTTTTAAGAAGTTGTCATTTTCTTCTTTTGTGTCACCTCCCTTGCCCACCGAGTTCTCTAACACTTTCTTAGGCCTCCGTGATTTGTTTCTCAAAATTATCTGTGGTGAATCAGTGATCTTATGGCCGGTCAGCTTTCTTTTACTCACAACTGTAAGCTTGCCAGACCTAAGAACACAAATATATGCAAATTAGCTATATATATATATTTTTTAAGCAAAAAAGAATTCCAGCATAAAGACATACAAAATCAGCTCCAAGTCAGCAACTCTATTTGTCTTGGATACTTAAAAAATAACTCGTCTGGTTTTTATCTGAATTACACTTTGGCAAAATGATTATTCTACACTTATGATTGATAATAACTTCATTGCTTCTTCTGTTCTCTTTGTGTTTTTATTTTGTCTATTATTCCCACAAGCCTGGCCCCCTTTATTCCCACTGCCTACATACATTGCCTTATTTAATTATTCTAAACATTCACAATAGAAACACATTTTATCCTATGAAAACTGTGGTCACCAGAATATCACCGCTTGTGTGACTATCCTTTCCAAAGCCCCACTTCATGTGGACATCCACAAGACTCCTGGCTGAATGGGCTCTTCTCGCACTCGGAGGAGGAGTGCGGACTTTCTTTGGGAGACTGACAGGATACCGAAGAGCTGGAGAGGTCTGTGCACAAAGCTACGGGGGATCATGGAAGTTTCAGTTCTAGGCAGACCATGTTCAAGACCAGGAGAGGACTCAAGATAGTTTCTGGAGCTATCCCTACGTCGAGGTCCAGGAACCTCTGTACCCCGGCCTCACATTTGCCTAACGCACCAGGTGGTTGACAAACAGGAACTCTGCTTGGACTTCATTCCTGGGCTCTTTAGCAGTTTCCTCTCTTTTAAGAACTCACTTAAGCCGACTGACTGGCCTTTCCCAATGTCACGTTTCTTTGGTGAATATTAGTAGCCTTCTACTAGTAGATGGGAGCCACATGCCTTCTTTGATCAACCTCTCTGCCAAGTGGTTTATTAAGATAAACAAAACTACATGCATTATAGTAAGTAAAAATCTCAGACTCAACGCTGCCATGCTTATAAAACCTTTAAAACAAGGAGGCACAAAACAGTCACACAACTTATTTATTAAACTTGCTGAGGTCCTCACTCTCCAATGTTACTGGCACCTTAACATATACTTCATGGGAAAAGCTTGTGCTGAAGCAAAAGAAACAAATACTGACTGTAGTATCCGCTGACCTGTGGGTAGAATCAGGCAAGAGGATCATTTTCTAAGTGTCCTTTCTAAGTGGTCCTAAGGCAGCGGTTCTCAACCTGTGGGTCCTAACCCCTTTGGCGGTCGAACGACCCTTTCACGGGGGTCACCTAAGACCATCCTGCATATCAGATATTTACATTACCATTCATAACAGTAGCAACATTACAGTTATGAAGTAGCAACGAAATAATTTTATGGTTGGGTCACAACATGAGGAACTGTATTTAAAGGGCCAGAAGGTTGAGAACCACTGTCCTAAGGGAACATAGGACCAATTGGCATTCTAGATCAAGGGCACGCCCTACCCCCTCAAAGAAGTTAGACTGCTAGACTTGCTATAACCTTACACCTTATTCATCCCAGGCAAAAATATCGGTCTAAACCTTCCTGGCCAACCACCTTCTTAAAAATCTCTAATTCCAATTGGGACAGGTATTTAGAACATGCCTCACTGTAATTAAAAACTCCCTGGTCTGTATTTAGAGAGCAATATTTGGAGCTATTGCCCATACATGGGTTCTATTAGGGTGTTTCATGTGCTAATTAACAACCCTAGAGTTTATATTACAGTTCACTTGCATAAATACATACAAAGTTCTATAGACAGATGTATTTTATAAAACAATAGAAATGATAATCTCCCCAGAGAGGGTCTCTCTCCTTCCCTTTCCTGGTGCCCCTTGGCCAAGGTGGAGCATCCTCCTGGTTCGGAGCTCCACTCTCTCCTTCTAGCACTTTCTTACTTCCCAGCTTCCCCAACTTCTACTTTATCCAAAAGCTCAATTTCCTTACTTCTCCTCACAAAAGATCTTAATGGCTCAGTCAGTAAGAGGCTTGAGTATTCTTTAAACATGAGCCCAAATCTTCAACTTCAAAAACATTGGCTTCTCTTCTCCTGTGTAAGTGCTGAGAAACACCATCACTTGATCCACTGCCTGGGATTAACAGGCATATGTGTGTTCCGTCCTGAGGGACGCCATTTTATTTTTTAGAATGGACCAAGAAATAAAGGACGAGTTGAGATTTTATCCCCCAAACATGTTTATTCATATCCTGAACCACATGTAATCAACTCACCTACCTATAGTTGAGTATCCACACCAGTGGTAAGACGGTGAGTGGGCAAGGGTGGGAAGGTGCCTGGGTCAGAGCGGGAGGTGCCTGTGTAGGAAGTTTGAGGTTGCCGGAGTGGGAGGTGGGAGCTTGGCTGTGGCACTCTGCAAGGCTGGGCCTGCCTAGAACTGGGAAGATATTTGCAGTACTTCAAGCCTCTTAGAATTCTTTGGGTCATGATATCATATAACACAAGCACTTGAATTCCTTTCTTCTTCTTTTCTTCCGTGAGCTGGAGTTTTTGCTTAGTACACTGATTCCTGATAAGAGTTCTGGGATTCTGGAGGACAGGAGGCCATTCTAAGTAGAAATGAACAGCACCAAGTTTTTATAAATTCTTATTATGATATTAAGTAGTCTTTTCTCAAGGTTTTGAAATTCTAGCGTCATTACAGTAAAAGACGTTGTCTGCAGAGAAGACTGCCAATGATGGAAATGAGACTCAGAAAAAATTAGCATTGCTTCTGAATACTGAATTAAATTGAAATTCTCAATAAACAGATAATCGGATTCATTATTCTGTAATAGAGGAATCATGTTACTACACAGGGTATAAAGGTGTAGCCTTGTGGTTCTCATCCTAGGGATAACAGTGGGAGTATTGTTGACTGAAGTAAATGGAATGATGTTTGTTAAAAAAAGTATCTACAAAAAACTGTCAGTTAGAAAATCATTATTGGGCACCCTCTGGGGTCTCTTGGAAGATTTGATTTTTAAGGAAGAAAGTGAGGTTGGTGCCCACTATCCATCAACTATATACACATGCAAACAACCTCATTTCAGAACACCTGGAACCACCCATAAGGCCTGGTTTCAAGTTAAGGCAGAATTTTTTCTCATTTAAAAAATTCTAGAATATTTGCATATATTTGCATGCTGACTTTTAAACAAACATATGGAATCTCATATAAAAAAATAAGTTTGGTAGCATCCTGCTGTTTTGGTGGCCAAACTCAATTCAAATAATCATCATGTGTAAAGAATTCTAAATTGATTAAATTCAAGAGTATAGGAGAAAAAAAACATATAGAGACACAGGGACTTACGGACAAAAGAGAAGTCATTTAAAAACTCTAAAATTCACAATGGAACCATTTAAAACTATAAACAGTCTAATGAAATGCACTTTCAAAATACTCTTTTGTTAATATCACCTGTAATCCTGTATCAATTCAATAACGAAAGGTATTTTTTCTCCCTCCTCACCCTGGGAGTTCTGGAAGATTTCCTTGAGCTTTTGTCAAGCTGCAGGAGCACCGAGAAGAATCAGATGTGGAGAGCAGTGCAATCCTGACATCCTAATGTCACTGAGAAATACTTTGATGTGACTGCTGTCACTCTGTGGAACAGAAAGTCAATGTGAAGCAGTTGGTTTCACTGGGATTAACGACGGGGGTGCTGCCTTCTCCTTGGTGTTCAGTCTCCTCTGAAAAAAGAGTGTCCTGCTTTTGGTCTCTTACCAAATGCCCATTATTGCCCTCTCTTGTTTCCTCGCATCTGTTGCTATATTCTTCAGAAACAGGTTCCCTTTCCTTTCTCCAACTAGAAAGCCAAAACCTAACTGTAAAGTCAAATTCAAATGTTCAAAGAAAGTGAGATGTTTCAAAATCACATACTCCCCAAATAATCTTTTTATCTTTCAGATCTTTCTGTTTGCATATATGACTTAACATACATATATTATATATAATATAATAATATATCATGATTTTGTTTTCAAAAGCCAAATTGCTTTAGGTGCACTGCCTGCCACATACTTTCATTTTTAACTTAACATTTTCTATGTCAGTTTATGCAGCTCTCTCGTTTTGAATATCTGCTTAGTATTTTGGTGTTTTTTTTTAACTATACCATAATTGAATAGCATGTTGATAAGTTGTTTCCAATGATTCATTGCTATAGATATTTCTGAAATGAACATATTTGTGTAAGTAAATTATCTTTGTGCCCATGTGTGGGCATTGTAGTAAGGGAGAAAGGTTAGGATGTTCCTAGAAATATAATTGTAAGGAAAAAGATATGCACAATTAATATATTTTAGTCTTTTCCTAAACTACCCCCTAGAAAAATTGCACTAATTTATACAACTACTCTTAGGAAATACCAGGGTTCAAGTACATTTCATTCGGTTTCCTGTGTGAAAGTGCATTGTGCTAAGCCATTGTATACGTAAGATGGTATGTCATGGGTACACCATGCCGCATGGAGCTACACCCTTGCCCCACAGAGTTCACAGGCCTGCATGTGCAGCCAGACTGTTCTGGAACATGAGTCAATTGGCTGCAGAGGGACAATATTGCTGTGGTCTGGCTTTCAAGCCAGTGGGGTGCTTCTCAGTAGCGGAGCATTGACTCAGAGCCGCTGGAGCCATTTGGAAGTGGCTGTGAAATATCAAGCCTAAAATCTCAGGAGGCTATTGTTTCTAAACAGGAAGGGGGCCAGAACAGAGGGGGATGTTTACTAGGTAAAACGGGAGCTTATGTTCTAGTCCTGTTTTCTTCATTGTAGAGCCTACTACGGAGAAACAAAAAAGCAGTATAGATTCATTAGCTTTCAAACTTCTAATATTTTGACCTCCCCCCCTTCCCCGCCACCCACACAGTGTCTATAGAGCATATTTATTCATTTACTGATTCCAAATTGTCTAACAAACACTCTCTAACTAAGCTGCTATATGGCAGGCACTGGGCTAGATGAAGTGGGAGGGATTGAATAGTAAGAATGGCTTGTGCCTAAACCTGCTATATTCAAGGCATCGAGCTTAATATTGTAGAAACATAAGATCAAATAAGACATGGTGCTTGCTCTCAGAGAATTTATCCTGCTCTAGGCATACAGACAGGCTCATGAGAGTCTCTGTTAAGCCCTGAATTATAGATACACAAACACAGTGCTATGAGGTGTTAGAAATGAGAAAGATTCTTTATTAGAGGACTCTCCAAAACCTGTGAATATGCTATTTTACATGGTAAGAAAGCCTTCGCAAATGTTATAAAATTAAGGATCTTGAGGTGGGAAGTTTCTTGTAATATCTAGGTGGGACCAGTGCAATCACAAGGGTCCGGATACGAGAGAGGCGAGAGGACAGAGACAGAAGGCAGAGTTGTTGCAAGCTACTGGTGTGCAGTAATGTGTGACAGTGCCCCTAGAAAACAGGATTAGAGCGAGCCGAAGGAGGATAGCATGTCAGGTGAACTTTGATAGTTAGGTAGGATTCTAATAGGCAGAAATGAGAAACGGGATTCCAAGGAGAGAACAACATGGCCAAAGGTGCCGAGGGGAGAAGGTACAGCTGTGTTCAGTGGATATTAAAAAAACATTGATAATGGGTGCCTTTAGGAAAGGAGAAATCTGGGAGACACGTACACAGGAAACAATAGCTGACCCTGTCTACTCAGTGTTGAGGGAGTGCTTAGATGACTACAGTGAGAAGGTAGAGCGGACCCCTCTTGAACAAGGCCTAGGAAAAGGAATTTGGGCCTTGGAGGCTTGGCTAGAATTAGGTAAAGACGAGTATGGGAGGCTCACTTTGACCAAGGGGAAAAGGACAGCAAGGGGCAATAACACAATGATGCAAGAAGGGTTAGGGAAGGGGACAGCTCTGAGAAAGGAAGCAGGAGGTTTAGCATAAGCCAAGGAGTACCTCTAATATTGAGCCAAGGGGTTGGAACTTCTGTTAGGAAACCCAGAAGGAATTTTGAGGATGCTGGTGATACTACTTACTTGTATTCCTTTGTTCTCTGTAGAATGAGCATCAAAGCCACCACAGTGCCTTTTAGCTGCCTCAGGGGCTGGGGGAGGAAATGGACAATTCTTGTTGGAGGGAGCAAAGAGTGCCCTCATCTCAGGTTTCTTGGCTACACCGCTCATGTACTACAACCTGGTTTTTTGTTTGGCATGCAGAGAGTTGACTTATATGGTTTTGAGGCTAAGGTAGCATTATGGGATGGGTGGGATGATAAAGAAGCTGTTGAGAGCCACCCGTATGATGTCATGAACCCTGAGCTGTAAGTCAGGGTCCTTGAGTTATACATGCAACTTTCCAGCTACACGAACTTGAGCAAATGTATGTCTCTGGGACTCAGTTTTCCCACCTATGAAATAAGGGTCTTATCTGCACTATAGTGGGCAGTGTTGGGGGATGAGTTCAACTATGTAGATGAGTCCTGAAGCATTTCCACCTTGACTCTATGTCCAGAAACGCTTCTGGGCTGATGATGCATTTAATGTGCAACATTGGACAGCCCAAGCCCTACTCTAGCCACTTGTTACTAGGTGACCTCCCAGGTGCCTGCGTTTCTCTGTTTGCAATCAGCAGGTCACTGAGCAAATCTCACTTCCTATTTGGCCAATACCACAAGCTGGGAGTCCAGAGCCAAGACTGGATGATCCCATTGCTAAGTTGCCATATGGGAGGCAGAGGGCACTGTTGGGTGGGTGGTGTTTTTAAAAACACAGAGCTTTGTTGAAGACTGGGAGAAAGAAAGAGTTGAGGACAACAAAGTCTGCTTCAAAAATCCACGCAGAGGCACGGATAGCCTAAAGTAAGCAACCAGCCACATTTCTAACATTATAAGAAAAAAAAAGCACTTCAAAAAAAATTACAGAGAGTCCCCCCTGAAAATTCATATTTATGACCAGAACTGATCTCTAGATTTCAAAGGGATTGGCCGCGTGAGTCATCTATTAAGTACGAATTTTTGAATCAGCCTTAGGCTGAATGCTCTTCTGGCTGTGTCTATGACTAATTCGAGAAACCAAGATTTCAAGGGTGACCCAGGTCACCGTTCAGGCTTCAGTTTGTGTATTTTCTTGAGAAATGGTGGAATACCAGGCCTCTCCCTGAGACTGGATATCATGAAGGGGATTTGGTAAGATTTAGAGTTAATTTGAGTTCAGACACTGGCAGGGAAGTGACTTTGACACAGGAAAACCTTTCCAACAGCTAAATATACAGGAAAGACTGATTTTCTGACCTGGAAAACTTTGATGGTCTTGTTGTATTGAAGTTTCCCTGGCAGATTTAACTGAACAATTTCTGGGGTCCTGTCTAGCTTTATGATTTGATGAATCAAAAAAGTCTCCTTACCTGTCATTTCAGTCAAAGAAACAACAGGAGAACTTGGGGCGATGACAGGTAATGCCACAGTGTTATAGAACTCAGTAGGAACAGGTATATTTTTAAATCTTGTTGTTGAATCATCGAAGTGGAGTAAATAATCCTGTGCCAACGAAACTTATTACTATATGGCCATTAATTATTAATGACTAGAAGACAGATTACTTCTGGACCTAAATATCCAGAACTTGCTTATCACTACCATGAAGAATAACTGCATGGGTCCTAGCTGGTTTGGCTCAGTGGCTAGAGTGTCAGTTTGTGACAGAAAGGTCCCAGGTTCAATTCCGGTCAGGGCACATGCCCAGGTTGCTGGCTCAATCCCCAATGGGGGGTGTGCATGAGGCAGCCAATCAATGATTCTCTCTCATCATTGATGTTTCTGTCTGTCTGTCTCTCTCCCTTCCTCTCTGAAAAAAGAAAAAAAGAATAACTGTCTGGGCATACTTGATGCTTTCACCTGTAATATTTGTCCCAGAAAGTAAAATAACTGAGACTTTGAAGCAAACCGTGAGACCATTAGCATATCAACATACGGGATACTTTGTGTAATTTTCTCTGTCACATTAACAAGAGGAATGAAGTGTTGGAAACTTGACAGAGAAATGTTCAGCAAGCCTTTGAGTGCTTTGCCTTGAGTGTGTTTGAATGAAGTATTGGATGTCCCAGAGGTAGTTGGGAAGTCGAGGGCAGAAAGCAGGTTTGCGTGTAGCATACTTGTCTCTGAGCAAAGCTCTTACTGCTGGGCCCAAAGACTAGAGACTCCCTTCATTTCATGTTTTTAACCCTCGGGTCCTTTCCATCGCACCATTTCACTGATCCCTAATGGAGAGCTCTCTATTAAAACCTGCTAGAAAGCTAGCATTAGGAGATAGCCTAGGCCGTGGTTGGCAAACTGCGGCTCGCGAGCCACATGCGGCTCTTTGGCCCCTTGAGTGTGGCTCTTCCGCAGCCTTAGGAGTACCCTAATCAAGTTAATAACAATCTACCTACCTATATAGTTTAAGTTTAAAAAATTTGGCTCTCAAAAGAAATTTCAATCGTTGTACTGTTGATATTTGGCTCTGTTGACTAATGAGTTTGCCGACCACTGGCCTAGGGTTTCCAGAAGCACAGCTAGTTAAAAATGATGTCATGCATTCCCGATAAGAGAGAAGATCAGAATAAAGAGGAGAAAGGTTGTGACTGTGACATTGATGTCATCTGCATCTCCTTGTTTTAATTATCCAGATTTAGGGGCTAGATGTTACTGCATTCTGACACCTGTATTATCCCCTGAATTGTGTCCTTTCCCAATTCTCACTGAAGCCCTGGCCCCCAATCTACCCCAGAATGTGAAAATCTTTGGATATAAGGACTTTAGAGAGGTGATTATGAGGTCACCAGGGTGGGTCCTCATCCAATAAAACTGATGTCCTTATAAGAAGAGGGAGAGACACCAGGGATATGGGTGCATAGAGTAAAGGCCACGAAAGGACACAGCGAAAGGCGCCATCTACAAGCCAAGGAGAGAGGCCTCAGGAGAAACCAGTCCTACCAACACCTTGATCTGACTTCCAGCCTCCAGACTGAGAAAATAAATTTCTGCTGTTTAAGCCACCCAGTCTGTAGTAGTTGGTATGGCATTCCTAGCAAGCTGATACAACCCAAACGGTGGCAAACTCTTCAGCTTAGAAGATAATTCTTCCTTTTAATTAAACAGCAATGACTGTAAACAAGCAAACACGACAATCGTCTGGAATTCCGTTCTGAGGATGGGGAGATATGATCTTGCCAGATTCTTCTCTACTTTCTCACCACACCCAGTGAAATTTTGAGAATTTGCTTAGGAATGCTTTTATGCTCCATTCAAGAGTTGGCCGTTCCTGTACCCCTCAGCTAGTTTTCTTGCTCTGACTAATATTCCTTGTTTACTAGTCTTTCATCTTTCGCCATCTTGTAACTGGCTTCCTCTCTAAGTACAGACACTGGACCCTTCCATATGGAGATGGCAATCCCTTCAAGTACCAGCTAAAATTATGTAGCAAAGTTTAACAGAGGAAGATTGAAGTATTGGGTATAAGGTAGTCCTAAAGAAAAAGGAGAAAATGAAAAACTAGCTTCTAGGTAGACTGTCTCCTAGAGTCTCCTCCTAGGAACTTCCTCAGGGCTCTTCCACAGGTCATCTGGCTCCTTAGCTTCCTGCACCCTTCCAGGAAGGGGCCACCTACTCCTGGACAGGAGGACTGAGCCTGTTCTCCTTTAGCTGGAACAGAGGCCTCCAACCCCATCTCCGTCTTAAGAAAAGGGGAGAGTCCTCCTGTAGGCAGGTCGGATCAAAGTGTGACTTCCTTTCTGCGCTGGGTATGTGATTAACAGGAGGAAATCCCACCCTTCAGAGGACAGCCCTCACGGGGGATGCCAATTCCATGATTCCATGTTTCATTTCTCAAAGTCTGGGACACAATGGTGTAACTAAAGGGAACGGTAATATAGGAGAGAGTTCATTGAATTCATTAATGTGAAGTTAATTTTAAAAATCACAAACTTTCTCTCATGTGCAAGAGATTCCAATCCATGATTTAGTAGAGAACAGCAGAGTCATACCTCAGGTCATTGCTTTCTCAGAAATTTTATTCATGCTGCTTGAAAATTGTGAACTAACAAGAAAAAAAATCTTGGAGTGGGTGAAATGGGTAAAAGGGGTTAAAAGGTACAGACTTCGTTATAATATAAATAAATCATGGAAATGTAGTGTACATAGTGGTCCTCTCGTTAGTAGTACTGTGTTGCATATTTGAAAGTTGCTAAGAAAGTAGATCTTAAAAGTCGTCATTACAAGAAAAAACTTTTTAAAATTGTAACTATGTGTAGAGACAGATGGTAAGTACACTTATTGTGGTAATCATTTTGCAATGTATACAAATATCAAATCATTATGTTGTACACCTGAAACTAATATAATGTTATGTAAATATATACCAATAAACAAATTTTTAAAAAAGTACTTGGTTTTCTCATATTCTTTTTCCTTAATTGTAGTCTTCTAAACCCCTACTATAGCAAGAACAACCATAAAATAGGTTTTCTGATCTATACTGGTAACTGCACTTCACTGCATAAATAACAACAGCAGCAACAATAATAGTAATAATATCGATGTCATCTACTGGAGTCTTAAACTGTGACAGCCACTGTGTTATTGTTTCACAAACACTATTTTGATTAGTCCTCATCACAACTACTCAGAAGTAGGTAATGCTATCTCCATTTTCTAGATGAAGGAAGTGTTTAGAAAGTGAAGCAATTTACTCATTAATCTCACCTTTCAGAAAGCTAGCATTCTTTTTCTCTCTTCCCTCCATCCCTAAGTCCCTCATTCCCTTCTTTCTTCTCTCTGTCTACCTCCAGCCCCACCTCCTCTCTCTTCCTTTCTTTCTCTTTCCTTTCCCCTCTTTGCTTTTTTTCTTCCTAAGCTGATTCTAGGGATACCCCCTTGTCTAAGAGAACATGGTGCTGACAATATTTTATTTAATTGCATACTGGCATTCCTCTTAGTCAGGGTCATAAATAATAACAGTTTGTTTTCCCCAGGAAGACCTAATATATTGAATTGGTGTTGGAAACATAAAATGGTTTGAAGGTCAGCTTCCTTTAGGTTGGTAATGTAATTCATTGGACCAAGATTCTTTGAGAGGCTCAAAAGGCCACTGTGTACACGGTGCCATGGGAACACCCAGTTGAATAAGAGAACATCTCTGCTTCAAGAATTTTGCCCTTGTATTGTCAACCAAAGCGTCCTTTTTAGGGATGGTTTTGTAGTACATGCTCTCTGTAAAATGTTTTTGGGTACAATGGTTTGAGGCGCCAAGCTTATCCCTTGCCCTCTGTGAATTCAGCCACATGATCCACTTGAAATGTCATCTGGAAACAATTAGGGACCCACAACTCTTCCAAATGGCACATCAATGACACTCCTGGCAGTTGGTGGCCAAATGTTTGTGGAGAAGAAAACCCCACTCTGTCCCACCCACAAATGAAATATAGTAATTGTTAGCCTGACTACCTCTTAAATGGTCTTTCAGGGAAGGGCCAACGTGACAGGCTGTGCAGGCAGTTAGGTAATTAGAAAGCACAGAGTCCGTGACAGCCACTGATCTAAGTAATGCCCGTCTTACAGGCAAAACATTGAGAAAGAGAATCAGCAGATTGAGCAATGATAAACCATAAGCAGCCAAAGGTTGAAGTTACTAAGATATCTTGGGGTTGGAAAATAATGTCAAGAAATTTAGCATTGCACAACAGTATCTTGGTTCAAAATATTTTTTCACATATACTATTTAGAAAAACTAACAAATTCCAGTGGATACTTCTAGTGGGTGATATCTATCCAATGGGCACAATGCTGTTATTTTTTTAATTATATGTACCAGAGTTTTTAATGTCCACAGTTGAAGGGAGCGGATATAGGGTTATGCCTCAGACTGACCTGTTGGCAAAGCCACAAACAAGTCCCAGCTTAGAGGGCAGAGCCCTCTTAGCATAATTAGGCTTGACCTTAGGAGGCTCCCTAGATCTTATCTGGGCAGCTAATGGGCTGAGGGAGATGGCGCAAGTGCTGCCCAAACAAGTGAAACTCACAAGAACATTGTAACTATGGTGACCACTACCTTGTTTGCCGCTGGTTGTAAAATAAAGGCTCAGCTTGCCTCTGGATCTCTCTCTGTGGCCTCAGCCAGGCACAGGAGATCCACCTAGACCCAGCTTATTCTCTTTGTCTATCTTTTCTTCATCCCTCACCCTTGGCTGAGCTGGCTCAGCACACAGTCTTATCAGGTTTGCTTTCAAGGTGAGGAACAAAGACAGTAAGTGCTTGGTTGACGTCATTCCACTTCAGAATCCAGTGGGATCATTTCAAGCACCCTAACTTTGTAGTCTGTGGGTGCTTTTGTCTTTGTGGACCGCTTCTCCATTTAAAAAATAAAATGAAATTTATTGCACGACTTTATTGGTCTAAAGAAAAATGCAACCTAGACTGAATGTATTATTATACATTCATATTTGTTATATTATTTTTTCTTCTGATTTTAAAAGAAAGTAAAATTAAGACATTTTTGTAGGTGTCTAAAAGTATGGTGGGTTCCACATACTGTACCTAATGGATAAGTTGGCTCTGTGCCCCAATGATATTACTCTGCTGGACTTTTATGCAGTTAAGGGGAGCCTTGTGGCATCAGCTCACAGTTTCTTGGAAATTCTGGGAGGGATGATGCTTTTCTCTTCCTTATGTTTTCTGCCTAGAAATAAGAACAGGAAACCCATAGATGCCACAGCCACCTTGCAACCATGAAGCGATAATGCCCTCTAATTACAGACAGGACAGCAGGAAATAGAAGGACACTTGCTTCTAATGGTATTTTGAGTTGGAACATTAGTCAAAAATCTTGTTAGATGAGGAGGAGGAAAAAGATAAATACAACTTATTTAAGCTAGTGGGTATTTGGATTTCTGTCATGAGCAGCTAACTTCTTCTAACTCACACACTGCTGCAGGCCTCAGCTCTCACTTTGGATTGGGGGTAATGTCAGGACTTCACCCAAATCCGTTCCGAACAGGAAATAGCCTGAGAACATGGGAACTTACAAAGTAGCTACGAGCACAGAGGGTGGCTGTAACCCTTACTCCTTCTCTGAGAATAAATGCAGTGTGAGAACTTCTGCTTTCTCCAGGTGTGACCATGAAGCTATTGGACCGTAAGAAACCATGCTCATTGTCAAAACCCACAGGCATGTTCTCTCCATGACAAGACGTAGGACCTCGAGAGCTGGGCCTGCTACGTTTGTAGCTGCTGGGAGGTCTGGAAGGGAACAATGTGACAGGAAGGAGGACTGAATCCAAAGATATTTGGCCCTTTGATGGAAGCCCTCAGTCATGGGGTACAAGGCCACTCCCTAATGCTCAAGGCCCTATGTAGATGGAGGACAGATGGAGTCCCCCTATGGGAGAGGGTCAGTGCAAAAGCCTTGGATGGTCCCTGCTCCTGGTTTCGGGGAATCCCGGGAGCTGGCAAGCATGTGTCCCTGGACCCTGGAACAGAGTTGGATTCCTTAGTAAGCCTGTCATAGCAAGTAAAAGTTACCTTTGTGAAATAGAGTCTGTACCAGAAAGTTTCTTCATGGAATTCATAGTGGAAAAGGTTCAGAAACTTGAACATGTTAAGAGCAATAGTTCCTAGAAGTCTATTAGGAAAAAAAATTATTTTAGGTAAGGTAGCTTTTGGGGAAACCCTACTCTACTGGGTGCTGGTGAGCTGGATAATATCTTTTTCACCTTCATTTTTATTTTTGTCATTTATTTATTCAACAACACTTACTAAGCGCTAGTGTGTGTAAAACATTGTGAGGGAAACAAAGACTCCATTTCCACATTCAGGGGGTTCATGAGCTGGCAGGGCAGATGGGATGAAAGCAAAGACAAAATAAGCAACCAAAGCTACAATGGAAATATAATGGAGGCCTGGGTGGTACCGTGAATGATTAGAGCAGTGGCTCAGAAATTTTTCATTTTGAGTCACCTGGGGATCTTTTAAAACTCCCAAAGCCAAGGCCATACCTGAGATCAAACACAGTCTGGGGACGGGACACAGGCAGCAGATTATAAAGCTCCTCAGGGGATTCCAACGTGGAGACAAGTTTGGGAATCACTGATATAGAGATGAGGAAGGGTTCTCTTCCTCTGAAAAAAATATTAGGGATATTCTGAGCTGAGCCTTACAATCCTGCTGCTCAAAATGGGGTCCCTGGGAGCTTGTTAGAGAAGCAGAACCTACTGAATCAGGCTCTGCCTTTAGCAAGGTCCTTAGGTGATTGTAGATTCGACCACGTTTGAGAAGCCCTGCGAAGTGTTGGTTCTCAAAGTGTGGTTCGCAGATCAGTGCCACCCGGGAATGTGTTAGAAATGCAAATTCTCATCCCCACCCCAGACCTACTGATCAGAAACGCTGGGAGGGAAGCCTACCAGCTGTGGTTGAACCAAGCCACCAGGTGATTCTGATGCACACTGATGTTTGAGAACCAGTAGCTCAAAATCTGAGTATGTTTTCTACAGATGAGGAGGAAAGGCATGGCCAGCGATGGACTCAGGGAAACTCAGGCTATTGGGGAACCCGGAATGACAAGTGTACAGTGTGTGTCAAAGAGAAGAGGCAGGAAAGGTTGGGAAGGTGCTCTGGACAGCAAAATGAAGACCCGCAATTCTCCTCCAAACTGTCCCTCGAAGATGTCATGTCTATTATAACAACGATCTTTCCAGCTCAAAACCCTGAGGCAGGAGGATTTTCCTCTTATTTGGGGAAGTGTCAGCCTTTTGTTGTCCTCAGGCCTTCATCTGATTGGATGGGGCCCACCCACATTAGGGAGGGCAATCTGCTGTACTGCCTCGATTTAAATATTAAAGTCATTCAAAACCTCCCTCACAGCAATGTTGGACCAACTGTCTGGGAACCCTGTGGCCCAGTCAAGTTGACTCATGAAATTAATCATCATATCTGACCTAGATGGAGGCTAGATCACCTCTTGGGTTACTTTTCCTGGATTACTTTTTGCTCCCAACTAACTTGCCTTCCAGGTTGTTCACCTGAGCCAGTGCCGCCTGACTGCTCCATCAACAGAGCCCGAGGGGCTTGAGATCAATCTGCAGACACTTCCTTGTAGAAGCCTCACCCGCTGCTGTCATCCAGGGCCAGAAAGCAGGGCTTTCATTTAGATCTGGCCGCACCTTCTGTGTGCTCTCCCTGCCTGACTGCCTGCTGCTTTGAGAAGCACGGTACCATAGAGTGTGGAGGAAAGATGAACGAGGCTGGAATCAGGAGACTCAAACCCCAGTTGAGCTCAGAAGCACGGTACCATAGAGTGTGGAGGAAAGGTGAACGAGTCTGGAATCAGGAGACTCAAACCCCAGTTGAGCTGTCACTATTTTTGCGATTATAATGACTGTTCGAGACTGGGAACTCCTGGAAGGCAGAAACTAGACCTCGTAGTTGCATAGCATCTACGCAGGCATCATGCACAGACGCATGCTTAGTACAAACTTAGCTGATGATAAAGAAATAGCATTCTACCTTCTCTGATTGGCTTAAAATTCCCTTATGGGACTTGGCAAAATTTTATGTTAAAATTTTCTTAGGTGATGAATATTTAAAATATGCCATGTGAGAAACACCATTTAAAGAGTTTCTAACGGGTCCTGACTCAGCGGTTAGAGTGTCAGCCCCAACACTGAAGGATCACAGGTTTGATTCCTGGTCAAGGGCACATACCCTGGTTGCAGGTTCAATCCCCTGCCCCAGTTGGGGTCAGTGAAGGAGGCAACCAATTGGTGTCTCCCACATGGATGTTTCTCTTTCTCTGACTCTGTCTCTATCTCTCTCCTTTCCCCCTCCCTGCCTCCCTTCCACTTTCTCTCTGTCTCTATCTCTCTCCTTTTCCCCTCTCTGCCTCCCTTCCACTTTCTCTAAAAATTAATGGAATAATATCCTCAGGTGAGGATTAACAAAAAAAGTTTCTAATGGTTCATATGATTGTTTGGCATTTTTAAGTGACTTACATGCAAAGTTAATGGACCTGAGTACATTTTAACCATATTGGTTTCATCCATAAAATGAGGATATAATATTTAATGTACAGGGCTGTTTTTAAGTTTACCTGAGGTTATCTGTGAGAAAGTTCTCTGTACATAGGCCCCCCAAAAAGAGTCTCAGTGGAACCCAGGCTTTGCTGTCTGACATATCTCTGATTGAGTCCCAGTGTTGCCATTTATTACTGTGTAATTCTGGAAAAGCTACTTAACCTCTCTCTGCCTCATGTTCTCATCCACAATATGAGGATAGTAAAACTGACCTCATAGGATTTTTGTGAGAAGGAAAAGATAAAATGCATATGTAGTACTTAGTGCATAATAGAGCACTTAATAAATGTTAGATTTTATTTACAAATCTAGAACACATCCCTTTCTAGATTTGTGCATGGTAACAGGAAATTATGAGCCACACTCCAAGTATAAACTCCTCCTCTGTCTGAGCGTTCCTTAAAACAGGAAATGCTTTGCCCTTAGGTGCTCACGTTATATTGCAGGAATGGACTAACGCACAACCAGGCCCTTCCTGCCAGCACTCTTCCTAAATACCAAGAACAGTGACTCCTTTCGTACCTGAACGTGTCACAGGAAAAGGCAAAGCACCCCAAGGTTTACATCACTTCAGACCATTCTTCACTTTGAAAAGTTCATTAATATCATCATCAGGAAAAATACAGCAGGTGTTTCAATTGCTGCTTTAATCTTAGAAATCAGCCTGGTGCTCCATAATAGTGGTTATGGGGCCATGTTCCTACAGAGCCTCCCATGTACACCTTCCACCGGAAGAAACTGGAGGAAATCAGTAAACATGAGAGGAACTGCTAGGTCAGGATCTCAGGCCAACTGGCTGACCTCACCAAGGCTGGCTGTTAGGGACTGACTGATGTGGGCTTGTCCCTCTGGGTAGGGGAATGAAGGATAAGGCTTAAGAGCAAAGACTGAAGGTGGAAAGGCCGCACACCTCTTTTTCATTGATCCAGAACAGCCTATGTGTTGCCTTTACTGTGCTGGAAGGTTCTAGGTTCCTCAGGGGCTGATGAGTATTTATACTAAAGGCACGGCCAGTGAATATATGCTCTCAAATGTTACCTCCAATTATTAGGGTTTTCCTGGTGTTTTCATGAGGACAAGGCCTGGTTAGATTACAGGCCACCTATTTTCCTCCCAAGGTTCAAGTTTATTTGATTAACTAGGTGACCAGCAGTGATTTGTTCCCATAATTGTGTTGTCTCATTAACCCTGTAATCTTAAGTCCTGAATTTTAAAAAGCAAATCTCACTACTTAGACATGGAGCATACTTTACTGGATGAATTGCCAAGTTTTTTAAATGGGGCTCTTTTTGTTAAATGAGGGCTCTATTTTCTTAAAAAAATATATTAAATTGGTAGAGTTAAGACAAAAAAGGGAGTTATACTCTCTAACTCCTTCTTTATGGCCGGCTCTGCCAGGGATGGCACCGTGCCTTCTCGCATCCCCAGCAGCCCCGCCCACTCACATTTCTCTGAACAGCTCTGCCAGGATTTCACACACAGAAGGCTTTATGCCACACAGCCCTTTCAAACCTCACATCGAGATCATCTTTATTAGCCTTGAATACTTGGATCCCTGATGGGGTCCCTGGCACCCCAGACAGCGGGAGCCCTGTGTGTGAGCTTGAGGCACGAAGCCACAGAGGCAAGGGCACCCTCTGGTTGAAATGCATTTTCAGCAACTTGTGTGCCACTGAGCGGCTGCTTCTCTACAGCCCTCGGAGAAGGGAACCTTCAAAATATGAGATTCACAGTGCATGCTGACCAGAGGAAATTATGCCTCGCTTAGACGTTTTCCTGGGCTTTGGGAGGCATTTGGTGGTCGTGTTCTCTAACGCAAACATCAGAGCCCTGGGCTGCGTTGTTGAAGTAAAGGAACATGAGTTACTAGGTCTCCCCAACTCCCCACTGAGTTATTTGTCCATGACCCAGGCCTCACAAAGAAACATCAAGATATCAGCATCCCCCACGCTGCAGGACCCTCACTCATAGCAAACCGCATATGGTTCCTACACACACATGTGGCTAATCTGGGCGGACTCCAGGGTCCCCAGGAAGCACCACCGAACTTAGAGTCCGCTGTCTGCTCCTCACTCCGCACTCACCTTCCTTTCACCCTAACCATGTCGTTCTTCAGCATGATGGTAGCAATCATGATACTGGTAGTGATAACAACTGACAATTAGCCAGGGCTTCCTAAGTGCCAGGAACGTATTAACTCATATAAATAACCACCGGTTTCCTTTAAACTCTCCCTGGGAGTTGTGAGAGCTTCCCTGAGGTCAATAATTTTAAAAACTTAAACTAATACCACATTTTACTATTAGAAACAACACAGGATTACAGGAGAGGAAAAAAAATAGAAAATATGGTTAACCGAGACAAAAGGAAATGTTGGACGCATCCCAATCTCTTGCTCTTCGGTGCTCACCAGCAAGGCCCCGCGGCCCCACGGGAAATAGTGCTCCCCAGGGCAGGAGCTGTGAGGCGCTTTCCTGGCTGCTGGGGCTTCAAAAGCTACCCATCCGCTCTCTGCTTCCCAGGCTTGCTCACTGAAACCTGAAAGCCTAGCCATGGGGCTTAATCCTCCATCCCCTGCTCTCATTCTGCTTCTACAAATACCAGGAAAAGCTAGGGAGGAGAAATGGGGTCCAAGATGTGTACACAGGAGGGCTGTAGGTACGGCAGACTGCAGCGTGACTGCAATGGGTGGCTGGGGAGTGTCTCGAAGCCGCATTTACATGGTAGGCATACTGCCTGTCCTCTGAAAGTGTGCTTAAGAAATGGCATAACCAATGGACACAGACACTAGGGGGGTGAGAGCATGTGCTAGGGGGTGAGGGTGGCTGGGGAGAGCTCAATGTGGGGAAAAAGACACGTGTAATACTATATGTAATACTTTTAACAATGAAGAATTTAAAATTGGGGGGAAAAATAAATGGATATAACTGATGTTAGATGCTGAGCTGACAGAAACTGTGGCAGGTAAAAATCTTCATAAGATGATCCTTACTTAGCATTGGCTTATGTTTGACCCCACTGGAAAAGAAACTCCAGAACAGATAGAGTGCCCAAGGCAGGAGAGAACGGGCAGCTGCAGGAGGAGACAGGAAGGGGCAGCTGCAGGAGGAGACAGGAAGGGGCAGCTGGGGCCCAGACAGGGGTCTAAGACAATGGCTCTTATGTCATCTGCTCGCCTGGTGCTGGTTCCCCCAGGGCCCAAGCAGCAGCAAACTCAGCTTGCTTTCTTTGTCCTTATTGAATTACAAGGAAGTCAAGGAAGCCTGAATGATTGCAAGTCAGGGAAATGCAAGTGACTTCTAAAAGCTTGCAACATCAAACTTTCCCATTGGAATTGAGCCAACCCAGGGCACATGTGTCAAGTGTCTGCTTCTGGCTGCCTTGCTGGCTCACTCCAGGAAGTTGGGGATGGGTGGGGGGAGGCAGCAAAGGGCAGAACGAAGAAAAATATCGTCTGTAATGTTGCACTCAGTCCCACGATAGGAGAACTTTGGTAAATGCAACAGTCTAAGAACTATCTGAGAAAACAAAAGCAAAAACAGAAAACCAAACAGCTCTCTGGGCAGGAAGAAGAGAGAAAGGAGGCGAACGTAGTGGAAAGCCAGGGCTGCCTACAGCATAACAAATAACCAGGGGCTGGAAAAGTACAGTGCAGGGGGAATGTGGGCTAGGCAGATTCCTCTCAGGGCTTAGGGCCATTTTCCTGGGCATCCTACCAATTGTGTTGCTGCTGCCTCTTTGAATTTGATCATCTCGTGCTCTAAATTGGCACACTTTCCATATTTTCACAAGCCTGGAGTGGGGAACCTCCTAAGGTTAAGAGGAGGCCCAGAAACCATAAAGAAAAAGGTTGACAGATTGGAGTGATTAGGAAGTCAAAACTTCTACTTGGCAAAATCAGCTCACATGAACAAATGTAAAAGTCAAATGAGGATTATGGGAAATATTTGCCACACATATAAAAGACAGTTATCAATCCATCAGATCTAACACGCTACTACTAAACAATATAAAAACACCAAAGGGAAAAATATGATTAAATGATAAAAAGAGGCATTTTAGAGAAGAAAATTACAAATGGTCAATAACATTTGAAAAATGCTCAGACTCACTAACCAAGTTAACTTTTGGGGTTAAATTGACAAGTTTTAATAAGATTTTGATGACATACAATGTTTGTAAGAGGATAGAAAGATAAACCCCTTCATATTCCATTAATGGGTGTGTAAATTAGTATTGACATTTTTGAAAGACAATTTGGCAGAATTTGCCAAATTTAAAATAAACATTTTACAATCAAGTAATCCTACTTACCCGATTCTATTTTAGAAAAGCTCTAATTGTAAAGGGAACAATGTGTGTGTGTACAAATTGTAACATTATTATATAGAAAAAAACAGGAAACACCTAAATAATATCAATGAGGAAATGGACAAATAAGTCATAAAACATCCACACCAAAAATTATCACAGGACCACTGAAAAGATGTGGTGGATCTAAATGTTCTAACATGGCAATGTCTGAAATGAAAAAAAAAAGACTCAGAAACATGTATGTATATATAGTCATATATATATATAATTTTAATATATTTTATGTTACAGATAGTTAATATTTATGTATATGCATATAAATACACACATAAAATGTATGTGCATATATACACATATATAGCAAAATCTTATTTTTATAAAAATAAAAGCAGATATCTATACTTTAAATCTGTTTATATATACACTAATAAAGCATATTCATAAATAACAAACACTTCGACCTGCTAAGTGGTCAATGTAAGGGGATGAGAGAATTAATTAATAGAAAATTAGTTGCTATTTGTTATATTTCTGTGTTGTTTGAATTTGTTGCTACAGTGCCTATTAATCTCTTACAGTTAAAAAGCACAATGAAAAGATGTAAACAGATATGCACATGCATTCATATTACTCTCCTATTGTAAGCCCCAAGGTAATTGTAGCAAGATTACTGACTAGCGGTAACGGGCGATTTTGGAGACAGCTATACAATGAAAACTAAAGGAATTGGACACCCTCCATCCGGGGATTTAAGGCTAGGCATTTCAGCAGAACCTATGAGGCAACACTCATCACACTCCCACCTCAGTATCTATAAAACCTATAAAAAAAGTCAATTTCTTTAGAAATCCCATCCCATTAGAGTCTTTGGGAGAATGAAGTCACATATATAGTGTTTGAGAAGTAGTTGGCACATAGATGTGATATATAAATTTTATTATTACTGAACCAGTAAGGGGTCTATCTCACCTCCCAATGCGGAAGGAGGTGTAATCCAACTCAAGCCTGCTTTCCCAGAGGCAGAGATCTTCCAAGATGTTTGTGAAATGTTTGCCAAAGACTGGCATCTCCTTCCTCCTGGATGGTTGAAGGTGGGACCTGCAGACCGGTCATGGTGTTCTGGCAAGGGTCTTGGGGAGAAGCAGAGAAGGATAGTGAATGGCAGAGGGGCAAGGATCAGGGCCCTGGCTTTCCATGGCATCAAGTCAAGGGTGGCAGGGATTCTCAGATCTTCTATACACTTGGACCAATTGCAGAAGGGGGTACAGGGGCCCACTGGTCATTCCGTGGGATTTCCAACTGAAGGACCAAATACTTGGGAAGAGGGGTACAAGGTGAGAGATAGAGGATGGCACTGATAAGTGGGATCCCCGACATAGTGAGGACGAGCTAGGCCCCTAGTTGCGCAAGATGGAACTGGACACTGGCTGTCACAGATGCAGAGTTTGGCAAGTGTTGAAGTGAGCTGCTGGATGCCCTAGTTCTGTGGTCGGCAAACTGCGGCTCATGAGCCACATGTGGCTCTTTGGCCCCTTGAGTGTGGCTCTTCCACAAAATACCACGTGTAGGCACGCACATACAGTGCGATTGAAACTCCGTGGCCCATGTGCAGAAGTCGGTATTTGTGGCAGAGCCGATATTTTGTGGAAGAGCCACACTCAAGGGGCCAAAGAGCCGCCTGTGGCTTGCGAGCTGCGGTTTGCCGCGGCGCAGTTTGCCAACCACTGCTCTACCAAGGCTTCATCAGCCTAATGAGCGAGCATTTTTAGGTATTTCCAAAAAAGAAAGTAAACGATGCAAACAAAAAAAAAGCCCCCTGAATGATGAGGTTTGGAGAAGCTTCTGAGTTGGTGAATACTTCAAGAAAGAGGGGTGCCAACTCAGATGGCATGGAAGCTCTATGCCCTTCCCCAAGCCCTATCTTACACATCACTTCCAAATAGATGTTCCTGAATTATAGCCTTTATAATAAAACTATAATCATGATAAGCTAACAGATTCCCTCTCCTCCTCCAGCTTTGTAGTGAATAAAAACTAGGTGGTGAATAGTAGAAAAAGAGCCTTAAGATAAGAGTATTCTGTAACTAAAATCATAAGCTAGACTTTTATAACTTAATTGGACTAAAAAATATCACAACACTGGACTAAGTTTAAACTGGAATGAGAAAAATATAAGAAATGTGTTTCACGCAGATTTTGCAGCATGTGTCTATGTGTGGTAGTGGAAAGGCTTGAAGAAAAAATGGGTCAGGGGTTTAGACCCAACAAAGTAATATGTAATTATGAGTTAAGGCAAGCATTACACTTGTACAGATTTCGCTTCTTCCCGCCAGCCATAAGAAAACTATTTTCTTATTCAACCTCTTTGTTCCTGAAGAAGCATTTCTCACCCCCTTTCATGGAGTCATAAAGATGGAAGGGGTCCAGGAGGAAAAAAACCAGCTCGCTTTCAAGGTTAAAAGAATCAAGAGGGTTTTTTTAATTTTTATTTTGTTATTATTGTTGGTCTGTTTGTTTTTAAGTACTATACCTTTTTAAAAAATATGTTTTTATTGGTTTTTGAGAGAGAAAGAGGGAGAAGTAGAAACTTCAGTGAGAAACTTCATTGATCGGCTGTCTCCCACATGCCCCCTAATGGGGATTGAGTGCAATCCCTGCACATGCCCTTATTGGGAATCAAACTGGAACCTCTTAGTTCATGGGCCGATGTTCAAGCACTGGGCCACGGCAGCTGGGCTTAAGTACTGTACTTTGAAAACTATACACTGGAAAGAGCACTGAAAAGGAGTTCAGGATAACGAAAAGACTTGAGACAAACAACTTACTGTCTCTTGGGCTCAGTTTCCTCATTTATAGAATCTGGCATTCAGTAGCATTAGATGACCCCTAAGATGTTCTCTTGTACTTATGACTTCTGCTTTACTTCATAAAATTAAAAGAGACATCTGCTGGCATTTAGTCCAAACTCCCACCCCATGGACATCCCAAGAGATATATTAATGTTTATAAATGAATGTTTTTATGCCCAATCAAAAATTGATACTTTCCTTCAAGTATAAATTATCTAGATCAACACAGCCATGTGACCTAAAATTCAATCCCATCCCTTTAGTGTGTGACTACAGAATTTATCCATCAAAAGACTCTGAGCTGGAGCCATAGGCTGGGTTTTTCAGAAGTTCCCTGAAGAGGAGCATGGACACACCTTAGCAGAGACCAGGGGTGCTCAGGAATAAATGCTATCAGGGTTAGGTTATGTGAGCAGCAGCAACAGACACATCCTTAAATCTCAGGGGCTCTACAACCACGAGAGTTTATTTCTTGCTATGCCAAGTCCTGGGGGTCAGCAGGGTTTTTTGCCTTCCAGTGAGTCAGGGGTTCAGGTTCTTGTACTGCCAGGATCTCAATATGTGACTTCAAGTTCAGGCATCAGGAAAGGAGCTGGATGGAGAAGGCACACTGACAGTGAAGAATGTAGGACCAGACATGCCAGATCACTTTGATAGGGGCGGAAATAGAATATTGGGGAGCAGCTATACTTGTAAGAAGTATTAATCATGCTCTGTTAACCATGATTGTTTTGTTCTGATTAAAGAAAGTACAATCTAACCTGGTTGGGAGTTGCATGTGGGACCTGGGAGCTCACCTGGAAATGCGGCCCAACCTCTCCTTCTGGGAGCTGCCTATTATCATGGACAGATGAACAACTTGTTACAGAAACCAGAGCTGCCAACCCTTTGAAGACCCCCCCCCCCCGCCTTTGCATACCCACAGGCCTTTGCAAATCTCCAGCCCGTGTTACCTGTAAACTGCCCATTTGGCATATACCCTTCTGCCTACTTCCCCACGTAATCTTTGTCCTTCTACCCAATATAAGCAGCTGGCTTATCGTGGGAGGCAGAGCAGAATTTTGTGGATGACCTGCTGCTCTCCCATACTGCTGGCAGTATGGAATAAACACTCATATATGATTCAACCCTGTCTCAGCTTAATTGGCTCAAGTAGTGACAGGCAGCCCAGACCCATTGATTGTCAGGTTACAACTCCTCATTCCTATCTACCAGAGCTCAGTCACATGACCGCAACCCCACTGATAGGACCCTGGAAATGCAGGAGAGCACATGGATATTCAGTGAGAGCTGGCGGTCTTTGGATGAAGTGATGATGCAATCAGGGTCAGTCACCAAGGTAAGAAACTATTCCCTGTCTAATGGGTTTGGAAAGGGTGACCAACAGCCTTGGTTTTAAATCTATGGCTTCTTTAAACTCTATTATTCTCAGAAATCAGTTTAGCATGGAAAAACGGAGGTAGCTTGCTAGGAAGTAGGTCTTCTCACTCCTACTTCATGACATCTAGAGATGGAGTTGCCTTTAAGTGGCTGCATCACACTCTTGACTCATAATAAACTTTAAGTCAACTAAAGCCTCACGATTGTTCAGAGGAACTGCTGCGAAGCCTTCACATTGTCTGGATTTGTGCTATTCACTTTGCGTTCATCCAAAAGTTAGGGCTTCATACTTATTCTGCTAATTTTGAGACACTTGCTTCAGTCTCCTGGCTTTTTTATCCTGTCATGTATTGTCATAGTTATTTCTTCAGAAGTTGCATCCCACACCAATTTGATGAGTATATCTTCTGTGCCTACATTCAAGTTCTTGAAAAAAAATAGGCCAAGGTCAGAGCTCTCAGTGGAACACTGGAGACCTCCCTGGAGAGGCACCGCGATTCATTAACAAACACAGTGGGTTCATTTGTTCCATTAGCTTCAGATCCTCCTTACCATACTATCAACCAGTTCCTATTTCTCCAATTCCTTCAGGATTTCTTAAGATTTCACAGTATGCCTGGATGAAAACTAAACTCATTCTCTTCCTTCCGAGGCCCACTCCAATTCCTCAATAATCTACTGGTTGATGGCACCAGCATCCAGGCCACGGTGCCAGGATCCTGGATGCAACTCCAGATCCTCCCTCTCCCTCACCCCTCCCAAAAGGAAACTGGTGCAAAGTTAAAGCAATGAAGTGCTGCCACCACTGAACGGGGCTGTCCCCCCTAAGCCAGGACAACTACCTCCTAGCTTCTCTCTCCACACTGGCCTTTCCTCCTCCATTCTGTTTCCTCCTCACTGGAGCTCTTTCAAAACTGCAGGTCATATTGTGTTGCTTTTTGAATAAACCCACCCAAACTCTCCGGTGTAAGGATGATATTAAGAATATTTAACAAGTAGTTAAGTGTGAGCAAAAAGGAGAAGACCACTGGGGCTATTCCAGGTGGAAAGCAGAGCACCTTCTATTTTTCAGATCTTGAATGTATCTAGGAGGCACCTTCCCACTCCCTCTACCGGCTTCCAGAGGCTTCAGAAAACCCCACATTTGCATCTCAAAAGTCTAGTTCTCCTTTCTTCATCCTCCCAACGCTCCTTCTCTAACTCAGAAAAGGCCTGGTCTCCTCTGAGGCTGGAAAGTGGCTCTTGCATCATCATGCATTCTGCCCCACTCCCTGGTTTGTGGGGGAAACTGGCTAGGCTTTCAGGCTTTCCTCTATTGAGTCAGAGCCAAGGTTTTAGAATTCAAAAATAAATACAAAAAAGCTAACCCCCTCCAACTCCCTGCCTCCCCCAAACACTAGGCTCTTAGGCATAAAAGCTTTCAAGGTTTTCTTTTTAGATTCTCAGCCAGCAACTGGACTCTGTTCTGGCTCTATTCTTTTGTGTCTTTTCTTCTCTGGGGCAGTCAGCCTTCATCTCTTAGTCTGGTTCAATGGTAAAAGTGCCACAAGGTTAAAAAAAAAAAAAGATTTTCTGAGGAAAAAAAAAAGACTTCTCATTGTATTTCAAAATATTATCCTAATTCTTTGTTGATCTGTCAACTACCTTACAAAATTCATGTGAGTAGGGACCAATATTTGATTGACCTCTGTTTTTCCAGTGCCTGGGACATATTAGATGCTCATTAAATGTTTATTGGCCAACCAAATAAACAAATGAACAAATATAGACCATCTCAATAGCATTTTTCTAATCTCCCAGTGTGCTAATTTTATAAAAAGGGAAATAGAATGATCTCACTTAGTTCCTCTGTTATTTCGTGTCTCAAACTGCAGGAATAGAAAAATGTATTGCTTCTTTTGAACAAAATGTCAGAAACCACGGGTATTTCAAGACCACATCTGTGTTAATCAATTTT
>NW_006285040.1:6849436-6860941 GCF_000327345.1 Myotis davidii
AAAGAAAAGGTGGAACATAAAGAAAATTTAATAACATATTTGCAGTTAATGACTAATTCCTGTGCACTGGGGATGCATAATTCTTCGAATAGAAAACATGCATTTTGTTGTCTTCCCACCTTATGGATGTTCTCTCCTAGTATCATTTAATTTACATAACTTTATAAAAATAGCCCAGTGGTTTTGTCTGGATCCTTCTTTTCAAAGCCTGTCCAGCTTACAAAGCTTTTATTCCTAATAATAACCTGAATATTAACAGAACAGAAAGTAAAATCGTATTTCCCAGAGGCTAAATATTAGACCCTCTTAATTGTTTCCGAAATAACTCTTTCTCCTTTATGTGATTTCCTCCTCGCTTTATAAAACATTTCAGAATAACTTATCATTGACCTCATGTGGTTGTTAACAGATTCCAGTGGCTTAGTGCCATTGGTCGGTGCCCAAAGCTGGTGCCACATGTGCAGTGCATGTGAAAGCAACTAGTGCTGTGCTCTGGGAGCAGTAGGTATTACAAAGAGGAGCCAAGTAGGTGAGTCCTGACCCAGAGCACCTGGCTTGAATTACTGCTCTACACTTGCTCTGAGGGAATTACTTATTACTCAGAATATGACTGCAATATTTTATAATAACCAAATCTACTGATTTAACGAGTGACTCACTACCTGGATCCCTTGGATATCACTGAAATAATACTTGGGAGAGAAAATGGTTGTGTGCATAGCATAGGCACCAGCTGTCCAGATGGCTAGAGCTGACCTAGCCCTCCGGGCCTGCTGGGCAGTGTCCCCTCCTTCCCTCCACCCTGTGTGCTTTCTCAAAAAGACACAGCCTTTGCAGCAGAAGTCCACACTGCGTGCTTATGCTTCCCAGCGAGATGGGCCCACAGGTTCTTAAACTCTTCCAACGGGTCAAGAAGTCTTTTGTTCTCCAGACTTCAAGTACTGGGTCACCACACAACCAGACGAGTTATGAAAAGTATAGGAGGAGATCTTTTAAAAAAAAAAAACCCACATATTTTTATTGATTTCAGAGAGGAAGGGAGAGGGAGAGCGAGAGAGAAACATCAATGATGAGAGAAAATCATTGATCAGTTGCCTCCCCCACATCCCCTCATGGGATCAAACCCACAACCCGGCATGTGCCCTAGGTCGGAATCGAACCCGGGACCTTTCAGTCTGCAAGCCAACACTCTATCCAATGAGCAAAACCGGCTAGGGCTGGAGGAGATCTTAATGTATCACATGGCTTAATACGTCACTATGTTAGTTGTGTGCTTGTGTGTGAACAACTAAATATAGTGGGTTTTCTTTATCTTCTGGTTCCATTTTTATATCCAGTTCTTGAAAAGGCATTTTACTCATTCTTAGTTCAGAAAAAAAAATTAGGTCCACTTTGCAGTTCAGCTGTTTTCAATTATGTTACTCCACCTACTCTCTGTGGTTTTCTGGGCACTCATTTACCTGATGGGGTATCTATAAGGTAGTCCTCTGCTGTATCCAGTCACTATGATCACACTGCTTCCACACACCTAACCTATTCCCCAGGAACTTGCTGATTCTGAATCAGAAACTGTGCCAAGTAGAATATGAGACTTCTACTTCCTTTCTACCAGCCCCCCAACCCCATTCCCAAACGGCTGTTGGTATGTGAATATCAACCCAAGGATGCTATTTAGCAAGAGGCGTGTGTTTCTTCATATCGTAAAATCAGTATAAATCTGCCCTGGGCCCCCCTCCCTCAAGGCTGGAGGAAAACAGTCATTACTGGGACTCCTTACTTTCAAGATCTGTACAAAGGAATGTATGTATTTCCCAAGCAACAGGCTGGCCCCTCTGGTCGAGGCCATGGTCCTTGCTGGTTACTGCTGTAATGTCTGTTGTTACAGCCCAACCGGGGCCAGCAGCCCCAGCAGCCATCCTCAGTGCCCTGGAATCTTAGGGAGGCTGGGGTCCCCTGTAGCTAGGAGCAACCTTCCTAGGTGCCCTCTACAGCTATTCTTGGGGTCTCTTTTCTTCTTCAGGCTTCTGCCAAGGAGCAGTGTGTGACCTGAATGTCAGAGGGACTCTGACTGTTATCTCCTTTCATCTCTCAGGAAATCTCTCCCATACCTAGAAGCCACCGGCTTTTCTTTCTGTCCTCTTTGGAACGCTGGCATAATTTCTTCAGAGGGTTTAAGCTTTCACAAAAGACAGAAAAGGCCTTTGACATCAAGTTTTCTGTTGTGCAAAACCCCTGAGGCAAGCAAAATATTAGAAAGCTTGAAATGAGAGGGTGGAAAAATACTGAGAGTAAATTATTTGCTCAAATATTATCCTGTTTGCTCTTTTTTGAATAAGTAAACTCTAGTTAAGATAACCACCTGGGGAACACCTGGAAGGGAGGAGAAAGTAGTTGTGACACAAAGACAACAGTAGAGGGGCTAGGGATGTGAGGGTGGGGGGCTGTAATGGATCCTTGGATGGGGATTGTAGGTAAAGTATGCATACAATTTCCTACAATTCTCTCACAGTGACTGCCTCAATGAGGCATTTAGACTCCAATTCCATGTTGCTCCACTAGCATTTCTTCATCGTACCTTTTTTTTTTTTTTTATCACATCTCTTTTTTATTCAATTGCATTTTCCTTTTTTTTTTCTCAATGTAATTTCAGGTCATGCTCACAGGTACAGCATGACTACCATAGAGTTAGATATTCTTTATCAGGTACCCAGGCACCATGAAGGCCTGATTGCTGGTGGTTAGTCATAAGGAAAATAGCCCACAACCCAGTCATTGTAATGTTCAGATGGCCAGATCAGATCAAATGTGATGTGAAGGTTGAGCAACCACCCTGCAGGTGTTTGAACCAGTTTAATGCATAACTGTCTCCTTAATTGTGCAGGCAAAAGCAACATTGACTTGTTGCTACAACCTGGGCTTCTCATGCTTTCTGCATGACTGCCATCTACTTGCCTTCATTCTATTTGTAGCAAATGTGAATTTCAGAGCCACTGTTTTCCATTTCACTTTTTATATACTTATGCCCATTAATTTTTTATAAATATTTAAGCTTGTGAAAGCTGTTTATTATATTTCTATTATCCACCTTTGTTGCAGAACATCTGCTTTCTTTTATATGCTCAATACAAAAAAAAACGTTTTGAGCTAAAGAAAATGTGCCCTAAGCTTACACAATTTTGCAGTACATGGTTTCCTGTGTTCTTTTTCCATCACAAATTGCATTTCACTTATTTTCTCCACATATTTTTATTCCAGAGAACAGAGGGTAGCTCACTGCTTTGTATGGGCCACATCTAGGCCATGGCTTAGTTTTGTAAATAATATTTTGTTGGAACACAGCCATGATCACTCTTTAAGTATTGTCTGTGGCTGCTTTCACACAACAGTGTCACAGTTAAGTAATAATGCTGAAGGCAGTATGATGTTCAAAGCTTAAAATATTACTACCTAAATTTTTTACATAAAACATTTGCTGACCCTTGCTATGGAACAATAACTATAATTCTTTCTGTCACTGAATCTTAGTTTCAGAGCTGGAAATGATATTGGTCCAGAACTTCATTTTATTTATTTATTTTTAAAATATACTTTATTGATTTTTTCAGAGAGGAAGGGAGAGAGATAGTCAGAAACATCGATGAAAGAGAGACATCGATCAGCCGCCTTTGACCGGAATCGAACCTGGGACCTTTCAGTCCATAGGCCGAGGCTCTAGCCACTAAGCCAAACCGGTTTCGGCAAAGAACTTCATTTTATTGAAGATAAAACAGGCCCATCCATGCACAAGCCAACTTTTATTGAATGCTTATGTGCCAGGCACTGTGCTTACCAAGTATTACCACATTTAGCACAACCAAATATTATCATTCCTATTTTTTTATAGATGAGTAAACCATGATGCAAGAGCTTAAATAACTCTCTCATGGTCACATATCTATTCTAATAAAGGAGTTGGTATTGGACCCAGGGAGTGAGACCTCAGTCTCTCAGTGAAAAAATCTTCAGTAAGTCCCATAGAAAGTCAGTGTCAGGACTATGACTAGTGCCTGTTTTCCTGTTCTCCCATGCCATTATTCTTATTGTTGCATGCCCACCACCTAATACTTGGTCTGGCATATGGTAGGTGCCCATATCCCCTTAGCCCGCTTCTGACTTCAGTTCTCCAGTGGTGGTGAAGGATCCCCATGATTGCTGCCACCTCACATAACTCTTTGCTGTCCACGTTCAGGCTTAATCTTAGAACTTTCTCTGGCAGCCCTGGGAGCAGACACAGCCTGGAGGTTCAGGGAAGTCAGCCCTTAATAGATCAGGGACAGAGGCCTCCGCCTTCCATGCTTCCTAGGAGCAGGGTTGGGACTCAGTTGCCCACAGCCCCATGCCATTTAATAAGGTTTTTATTGACCTCTGTGTTCTGTGAGCTAGGGAAGAATAGGCCCTTCTTTGTGAGTCTTTCCTGAGTCTTGACTGAAAGTATGCTGACCACTGGCTGTGGAGAAGGACATCTGTTCCAGCGTGCACGGCACCAGCCTCCTGGGTGAGTCACACGGTGATGACCTTGTTCCCTGGACTCTTGCTCGGGCTCAACTTAACCCCTTAAAAGTCTGTGTAAAGTAGGAGTGGACCGCCCATTAGAGGCCCCTTTGTTCCCATGGGGAAGTGGGACTCCTCTTCCTCAAGTCCATCTGTTATGGCGCAGCTTTCCTTGTGTTCAAAACAAACAGAAATCCCTAATTGGAGTCATAAAATTCATTCCTGACATTGTCAGTAGGAACGACCTGGGGCAACATACTATAAAGTGATTGATTCAGCACAAAATGAAGCTCTTGCTGATTGCACTAAGACCTGCAGCTTTATAATCATGCTCTGCTCCACCTGGTCAGGGCCTCAAACCCTATGGTCTGGCCTGACTGCCTTAGAAACATGTATCTCTCACTCTTTATGAATCTTACCTTAACTTTTAACCCCTTAACCTTTGTAATTTGGTTCTCTCCTCAGGTTTCTGATATTGTCCTTTTTAAGTATTCGCTCCTCAAATGAAGGCCTTCTTCTCAGTGCCTTAACCCTAGGCTGCTACCCTACCACAGAGTCCCACAGCGGGGCAGATTGTCCTCTCCATGAATGACGGCCATCACCTTCAGCCGAATGCCTGCAATGGAGCAGCCTGGCAATCCTCTCTCTCCCTGGTCAGTTCCTATTCCCAGTGCAACCTCAACATTCTCCCCACACTTCTAACTCTCTCACCTCCCTCATCCAATTGGAACCCTCCAAATCTCTACACCAACCTGCTCTCAGATCCAGGTCCCGCTTCAATCTTTATACGTGACAAGGAGCCCTTCCTCCCGTGAAAGGACAGACATTCCCTAGGTTTTCTCCATCACCTCCTTTCTCAACATCCCAGGTAAGCTGCGCCGACCGTTCCCTCATCTTCAGGTCTGCTTTAAGAGTCAAGTCACCTGAGCAACGTGCCAATTCGTGAGAGGTGAAAAAACATCCCCAGAGTAAATTATTTTATAAAAATACTACTGTTTGATTCAGGTTTTCATGTACCACCATAAAGTATAAGTTGGTCCCCTTCTTATTGAATGAAAATTAAAACCAAACAAACTAAATCAAACAACAAACACGTAAATTCCTCTCCAACTCTGATCTCTGACAAATGAGTTTTTGTGATTTTTCATGTTTTGGGATGCAACCCCAGCGTTGCCACCAACACTGAACTTGGCCAGCTGACAACTGTCTGGAGTCAGCTGAAATCTTCAAATCCAATACAGTGAGGAAGCATCAAAAGTGGTTTTGACTTATTTGAAATCAACATGGATGAGCCACTAAAGAGGGAGCAAGAACAAAAGTGAGAGCTGAGCAACCAACAATTTAAATCTGATGAGCTCTTCTGCCTGCCAGTCTCCTCACTGCTCAGCTGACCTACAATAGTGTTGTCAGGGAGGAGAAAAATGAATCCCTGGGGTGTGTACAACGCCCATCTTCATTATCTCATTCCTCATCTCACAGACACTGAACTCATCATTATTTTCAGCATCAGTCATCATGGTGAGTCACCATCATTACCATCAGAGCCAAGCAAAACTCTCCAGGATGCCTGTGACTATCCAGCATCAGTGTTTTCCCTTTTTTATATGCTTCCATCCTCTTTATCTTGCTATAACATAATTTAAAATGCTGTAGAGTTATATTTTACATGTATACACTTTATGATGCCCTCAACATATTTTACACATGTTTACATACTGCCACAGGGGAGCATACTGTATATACTCAACCATGCATACTCTACTCTGCATTTAGTATAAAGGATTCCCAAGATTACTTTGAGAGAACATGTTTATCACTTTGTTCTTCGACTTTAAAACCCAACCCCACATAATTCACAACCTACTGTAACATAGAGAGTAATGTTGTTTTCTAGGAGAGAATATCTTATGTTATTATCCCTGAAAAGCACATAAAGATGTTATCTGATTTTAAAAAATCAAAATAGGAAACAATAACTAGAGAAAAGCTGAGAAATATTTTTGCCAACATGATATCCAGAAAAAGAACTTTAAAATATATTTTGAACGAAAGCTGTAGATAATGTGTTTAAGTTACTTATTTCCTTAGAGAGTTCAAATGACTGAATAACCAGTTTTGAGTATAAAATCTCTAAAATGTATGACAATTTCAAATAAGTTAATGCTATACAATATTTAGTACTTAAAACAGATTTCTTATTTTGAATGGGAGTTTTATTAAAAACTAGAGGCCTGATACACAAATTCATGCACCAGTGGGGTTCTTCGGCCTGGCCTGTGGGATCGGTCTGAAACCGGCTCTCCAACATCCCCTGAGGGGAACCAAATTTCAAGAGGGTGCAGGCCAAGCCGAGGGACCCCACCAGTGCATGATCGGGGCGGGGAGGGATGCAGGAGGTTGGCCAGCTGGAGAGGGACTGAGGGAGGGCTTCAGGGAGTGTACCGCCCATCTTGCTCAGTCCTGATTGGCCAGTCCGCAGCAGCAAGCTAACCTACCAGTTGGAGCATCTGCCCCCTGATGGTCAGTGCACATCATAATGACTGGTCAACTGTGTGCCCCCTGGTGGTCAGTATATGTCATAGCGAGCAGTTGAGCGGCCTTAGTATATCATTAGCATATTAGACTTTGATTGGTTGAACGGATGACTGGACTACCAGACGATTAGCATATTAGGCTCTTATTATATAGGATAAGGTATGCCATTTCTTTTACATAAAAGGTCAGTTTTTCCCTGACCCAATTAAATAAATTTTAGCCACATATTTGAAAAATATCGCCTTTGTATGACTCCAATTATTATCCTACATCATTTTGAGTTTGCCTCCTTCATTAATGTATCTTCAGGCATTTATTCTGAATTAGCTGTTTTTGTCAGACTCAAACCTTTCCTGTGGCAAACCAAACCAAACAAAAAACTAATAAAAAATTTCTTTGGAATCCATGTCCTTTCCAACCAGTGTCATACATATCATCTCACTTTTCTAGCCAAACTTCTTAAATTAGCTAAAATTGTTTGCAATTCTGAAACCTGGTTTTTCCAGCCTTCTAAGTGGTCTCCTTGATTTGATTCCTATTCCAATGCATTCTCTGAACCATAAATAGAGTAACTCATAAAATACAGATCTCATCATGACACTCTCAATCTTAAAATCCTTCTATTTGGGATCAAATCTTAATTCTGCAACATAGCTGATGAGGTTCTCTACCATCTGATCTCTATGTGCCTCACCCCTCCCACTCTCACTGTTCACTTACACTTGGAGTTCTAGTCCATCAGTCTTACCTGGTTCAATTGTGCCATACTTGCTCACCTAGAAAGTTACCCAGCTTGTCTTCTCTGTCTGCACCCTCCTCTTAATTTCCCTCTTTTTCCTGACTAACTCTTATGCACCCTTCACCTCTCAGCTTAAATGTCTCTTGTAGCCATCATGGTCTTTGTTGGGGTTTCCTGTCATATGCAATTATTGCATATTCTTCTCATTGGAGTCACCACATTTGTAATAACTGGTTTAATTCCTGTACATGAAGTCCATGAATTAAGGTGAAGATCATGTCTGCCTGTCTTCTTTACCCCTTTATCTCCAGGACCTAGTACAGTGCCTGGCAGGTGGAATGTACTTAATGACTTATTTGTGAAATAAAGAAATAATATTGTGATCTGATAATAGATAGGTTCCCTTTTGAAATTTTAAAAATCAACATTTCAAGTTCTTAATTACTCCTTCACTCCAGAATTATCTTAGTTGTCTTTACCTCGCTATAAGAAAAAAATATTTTGCAATCCTAGTCTGTGAAATGGTTAACAAAATCAAACTCTGCCATGAGTGGAGAACATATATTCAATAATCAGTCAGCAACCCAAAATACCAGTGTTAATTATAATTTTTAAAATGAAAATGTAGGGCCCCGGCCAGATAGCTCAGTTGGTTAGAGTGCCATTCCAATACACCAAGGTTGTGGGTTCAAGCCCCAGTCAGGGCACATACAGCAATCAACCAATGAATGCATAAATGAGTGGAACAACAAATCAATCTCTCTCTCTATCTCTCTCTCTATCTCTTGCTCTCACTCTTGCTCTCTCTTCCTTTCTCTAAAATCAAAAAAAATAAAATTTTAAAAATGAAGATGTAGGAAGAGAAGATCTTGGGGTTGAGTGTCTTATGTATTTTACCTAAAGACGTAATAAAAATTTAACTAAAAAATAAAATATTAAAAATATTTGAGAGACTTTATTTATATATTAGACTTTATTTATATATTACACAGGTGTGAAGAGACACTATACTTTATCAAATCTAAAAATCATAAAAAATATAGAAACATTTGATTATATAAAAATTTCAAATCTTGTGTGGAAAAAGATATCATAGACAAAGTCAATAAACAAATAAAAAAATCAGGAAAAATAATTCAAATAAAAATTTAGTATATATAATTTTATTAATTATCTAATTCTGCAAAATGAATGACCCCAAACTTGGCAGTTTTAAAAAATCCACATTTATTACTCACAGCTTCTGTGGGTCAGGAATACAGGCATAACTTAACTGGGTTCTCTGCTTCGAGGTCTCTCACAAGGCGGCAGCTGAGATGCCTGCCAGGCTGCAGTGTCATCTGAAGGCACGAATAGGGCAGGATCTGCTTTCCGAGCTTATGCAAATATTTGCAGGATTTCTTTTCTTAAGGACTGTTGAAATGAAGGCCTTAATTTCTTATGGACTGTTCACTAGAGGCCACCTTGTTCCATGCCAAGTGACCCCCTCAATCAGAGCAAGTGTAGAGGAGAGAATACCTGTAAAACGGAAGTCTTGGTCTTCTGTAACCTCATCACAGAGTGCTATCTCATCACTTTTGCTGTATACTATCTTTAGAAGCAAGTCACTAGGTCCAGCCCATGCTGAGGAAGAGATCACACTAGGGCATGGATACCAGAACTCAAGGTCACTGGCAGCCATTCTGGAAGGCTGTCTACCACAGTACTAGTGATATACAAATTACTTTTACAAAGTGGTTAGAAAAAGATAGCTGAGGTCCAGTGTGACTCCACTGGTCTAACACTTAGGCAACAACAAAAGAAAGATAAGGATGGCACAAAAAGTATAACTATAAGAACAAACATGCATTTATATAAAGTTATATTTATTTGTGGCTATGCGAACAAATAAAATAGGTAAAGTAGGTTTTAATGGGTTAACTCTGTATTAAGTGACTTGGAGAAATTTCCATCAGATATTTCTAATATGTCTACTTTGAAAATCGATCAATAACATAAGGAACACATATGATTACATGTGCATAAATACAGATATGGAAAAACATGCAGCAAGTTTTTACCAAACTGATTACCTGAGGTGATTTTGTTAGAGGGAGTGGTATAAGGAAAGATGAGGAGGGAGCTATGCAATAAAGAAAATAAAAACCAAACTTGCACTTATATATGAAGCTAAATATGATTTTAAAAAGCAGTTATAATTTTACCACATTTATATAACAAGATATATGCATATTCATACATAAAGAAGTGCAAAAAGGAGTCACCAAGATGTTCATAGTGGTTGTCTTAAGACTGAGAGTCCAAGTAATTTTTATTTTCTTTCTTATAATTTTATATAATGATCTAATTTTTTTAAAAGCCTGTAGGATTTATATAATGAAATAATAAAATATATTTATATATACTACACACTTATGATACACTTATATATTACATATAAATATGTACCCATATAATCTATAATAATAAAAGCATAATATGCAATCGACCGAACGATCAAACAGCAGAACAACCATCCGGACAAACTTCCGGACTACCATGCTATGACATGCACTGGACCAGGCCAGCCAGGCGGGTGCAATGTGATTGGTCAGGGGGCCCCACCATCACCCCACGATCGCCCCACAGAGGGAGGCCCAGGCCACCAGCCAGTGATGCTGTGGTGGGTGTGTGGGGCAATCAAGCGACTACCCCGCGTAGGGAGGTCCCAGCTAGCCAAGTCATTGCACCCCATGCATGTCACCTGCAGAGGGAGGCAACTGGTGGCAGGGTCAAAGGACTTTAAAGACAGGTCTGACTTTATTTGGTAAGCAGTGGGGAGCAAAACTGAGTTTAAGATGACATGATAAAATCCGCTGGAGGATGAATCTGGTTCCGACCTTCTGGACTAATGAAGAGAGCCTGCCGCCAGGGAAGGCATGACTGAGGTGAACTATACAGACCAGGCAGGAGGCAGTCAGGGCCAGAAGTGGGTATGTCAGCAGAAGAGAGGGACACAGTGAGTATTGCAAAAGATGGCTTAATGATGGCGTTCCTGGCATGGAGATTTTGAGGAAGAAAAATAGATGTGTTAACATTTCTGAAATAACTAAGAATAGCACATTGTGTATGAATGTGTATAGATAGACATTTATCAAGGACTTACCCATTCATTATCTAGCTCTTATCTTTACAACAATCTAATAAGAGTTGGAAAGATGAGACAGTATCCTCCTATTTCAGATAAAGCTTCCAAAGATTAAAAAAAACTGTTTAACCTTATACAGTGTAATATCAACCTAAACATTTGACCCCAAACTGCTCTTTGGGTTGGGCTTCAACCTTAGCCTTAGGAAGGCCTTCATGGGTTTTAGCATTTCTGACAATATTTATGATCAATGATAAAATGAATCACCAGGGTACAAGAAAATCAAATCAGTGTAATGTCAGTAAAACAGGGCCCACTAGTTGAGCTTATCTACACTAATAAAAGAGAAAAATTGTAATTGGCGTACGACGCTACCCTTTTCATTGGCTAATCAGGGCTATATGCAAATTAATTGCCAACTAAGATTGGCAGTTAACTGCCAACTAAGATTGGCAGTTAACTACCAACAAGATGGCAGTTAATTTGCATATGTAGGCACAATGCAGGGAGGCGAAAGGGAAAGCAGGAAGAAGCCCCCTGCCACTGACAGTGATCGGAAACCCAGGGGGGAGCT
>NW_006285040.1:6861672-6919169 GCF_000327345.1 Myotis davidii
GCTTTCAGACAGGGGATTGCCACGGCAGGAGGGGCAGGGGGCATGGAGAATGGGCTGAGACCCGCCCCTGTGCCCACTACAGCCTCAGCCTTGAGGCCCACAGTTCCAACCCAGTGCACGAATTTTGTGCACTGGGCCCCTAGTTATTAATAACTAAATATTCACTTTTAAATATAAGGAAGCATTTCAGACATAAAGTGAAAACTTATTTTATGTGCTTTGCATGTTGAAATTCTAGCAGTCAGTAAAATTCTGCAATAATTCATGACGACTGTGATAAGTGTTAATCTTATATAGAACAATTTTAAGTTGTTTTCTAAATATACTCAAAACGCCCTAATCGGTTTGGCTCAGTGGACAGAATGTCAGCCTGGGGACTGAAGGGTCCCGGGTTGGATTCCAGTCAAGGGCAGGTGCCTGGGTTGCGGGCACACCCCCAGTGGTGGGTGTGCAGGAGGCGGCTGACTGATGTTTTTAACACTCTATGCCTTCCCTTCCTTTCTGTAAAAAAATCAATAAAATATATTTTATAATAAATTAATTAATTAAAAATAAAAATACTCAAAGCAAATTCTTAAAGCAGTGCACAAAGCTTCAGTATGTGGCATTGTTTCAGTAAAATTATATCTTCTGACAGGTGATAAGGGAGGATAAGCCTTTACCTTAGCAAATTACTACTAAGAGAGAAAAGAACATTTACTATCTGGGTGGCAACATCATTAGTTTCCGAGACTAACACAGTGGGCCCCCAAAATAAAAAGTATATATACTGCTCCTCGAGAAACCTAAATGGAAAGTGAGTGACTATTTAGTATGGCAGATTCACAGTGGAATAGCCATAGAAGCAATCTAGTAGCTGACAGTACCAAGAAATTATTGTTTTGGTAATATAATGTCAAATTTATAAAACTCCACCAATTAAAAACTTTAAGAACAAATTATCATAATAATTAAATTGTTGTTGGACTAGAATTTATTCTATCATGAACTGAAATTTAGATTGGCCTTGGCTTTGTTGAAATTTGATATGAACACTTGTCCACTGAACACTTGGTGGCCCACTGAATTATCTTCCTCGCCAGTAACTGTGAGAATCAGGTTCAGACCCCATCATTGGCTCCTGCATTGTGCTCTCCCCTGCACCCCACCCAGCAGTCTTGTTTCCACCAACAAGGAAAGAGAGGGACACTGAGAGGCCCTAATCTTTTCAAATTTTTCAGATAGTACTGTTTCTCTCTTTTTTAAAAAAAAAAATATTTTTTTTATTGATTTCAGAGAGGATGGGAGAGAAACATCAGTGATAAGAGAAAATCATTGATCAGCTGCCTCCTGCACGCTCCCCTACTGGGGATCGAGCCTGCAACCCAGGCATGTGCCCTTGGCCAGAACTGAACATGAGACCCTTCAGTCCGCAGGCTGACACTCTATCCACTGAGCCAAACCAGCTAGGGCAGTACTGTTTTTCTTATCAACCAGAGTCCCTTGCAGCTAAAAAATTAGTAGGGAGATCATGGCCAATTGGAACCACCCAGAAATAAAATTTGTATTTCTTCTTAGAACCTCCAGTAGCCTTCAGGCCCTGCGCAAAAAACCACACACACAAAAAAAACCCCATGTGTTATGTCAGGATTGGAGGAGGAGTTAATCCTGACATAGATTTTTATGCAACAATAAACACAGCATTATCCAGAACAAACTCTCACTGACCTAAACTAATTTCTTGGAAAGTGTTCTAGGTATATTCCAAAAAAGATTAGAGAAATATAGGAAGTTAGCCAGCTTGGCATTGTTTATCTGAAAAACCTGCCAAAAGTCTGGCCTTACTCGCCAGTGCCAATACTCTAGAGTGCAAACAGTCTTGTGCAAGGGCCATTATGTAAGCTAAAAATTAATCTTAATGAGTCATTCGTTGTCCAAGGGTGGATGCAGCAGAAGCCCCACGTAGTTTCAGAATCAATGTAATTCATGGCCTCTGGTGATGCTACGCTTCATTGTCTTTCTGATAAGGGAGGAAAGCCTTTGGAAAGCTTGTTTGAAACAGTGCTTAGGGCCGCAGGTGTGGTGGAACCAAGTGTGGTCCCATTGTCTTCTTCATATCTTTGTCCAATGCACTAGAACTAAAGATGCCATAAAAAAAAAAAAACCTTTCACTTTCAGCCTGCGTGGGGTTTCTTCTAGTTATCCTCTGCCTACATCTCAGCAACAATGACCAGAAGGGAAGCCAACCTGAAAAGGTCAGTCCTAGCCCAGCTTTGTTAAGAAGGAAAAATTTCCTCATCTCTAGGATCTTACAATTTGAAAGGCTCACGAGTAGCAATATGGATGTAAGGTTAATACTATACTGTCAAGTCAAGGCAATACAGAGCATGATGTTGATCATGACCCATCGAGATGTCAATGTGGTATGTGCAGAGATAATAACTTCTCAGTTCCTGAACTGTAGAATTGAATATTACACTTCTAGTGGAGATCTGGGCAAGTCACTCAGCTGACTTACCATGCAGTTGAAGAGATGGGGTGGGAATGGTCACCAACCCTAAAGTTTTGTGTGGATCACTGAACAAGAGTTTATCTAGCCTACTTATAGAATAAAGGTCCTTCCAGTAGTAACCAATTCTATATCTGCCCTTCCTAATCCACTCACCTTCCTTCAGGGATTAGAGTGAATATAGTATGTCTCTTTCTCTAGCTCACGTTCAAAACTCAGTGACCAGAGAAAAGAAATGAGGAAAGATGGAAAAATATATTCCCAAGGCCATGGGCTTATTTTCTTCTGGCGTGCCTACTTGTCTTGAGCTCCAAAGAATGTGGGCAAATGTTTATGATTGGTTTAACAAGGAAAAAAGAACTGTTTAGTGCCAAGAGGAGTTTCCAACTCAGCTTTTCTACATTCTCTAAGGGAATGAACCTGCCCAAGAAAAAAGAGAACAAAAAAAACTTGTCTGGGAGATCATGTCCTCTGTCAAGCCAAGACCACCCAGTGGACTAATGGAAGGATAGATGCCAGGCAGGACCACAGGATAAATACTGAAAAGGATATCTACTTAGACATAAGAAATGCTACTCCCAATGTCCCATTTCTGCAAATACTCTAGCTTTTACATAATCGGAGACTTTTTTCCCTCTTCACTTGTTCGACTTCTGTAGCTTCTTTTGAAACCAATCATTTGTACCTTCTCAGTTTTATATCTTGTCATGGGTCATTTTTCTAACACGAGACGTGCTAAAAGCTGCGGATTCTGCCAGAGAGTGACTCATAAATCTCATTAGTATTAAAAATTTAAAACCTAATGGAATTCAGTCAAAACACAAAACCACTGTTTTCAGGATGTTTGAAATCCTATGAAAATGAAGATGAAGCCTTTAAATAGATAGCATAATGACTGAAGAAATTAGTCATAGTAGTAGCTGCCATTTATTAGGTAACTACTATGCACTTAAAGGTACCAATGGCCAAGTTGCAGTAGAACAGCAGCTATTAAAAGATAAGAGATATTCTTCAAAGAAAAGGCTGGGTCTTTTCAAAGCAGCCTCTGGAAGGTATCTAAGGAACTCAGGAGCATATTCCCTTTGTGAGCACTCACCCTGGCACTAGAGGTGGATCATGTGGGTTTTCAAAGAGCGGTGGTGGCTGCTGGTTGACAGTGAGCCATGGTGACTATTGCCCAACAGTGGTGTGGAGGGGCTGAGAGAGGGAAGAGTTGGCCCAATTCTGCCATCATGACCTTGTTTGTGGGTTTTCATGGCTTTTAATCCACAGTGGGGGCTGGACTTGATTGTCCAGAGTCATCTAAGAAAGGCGATGGACAATTGGGTAATAATAGGTTTCCCTCCAAGGACTGGCAAAGTACCTTTTTAGGTGCTTCTAGCAACCAACTACATTTGCCACTTTTTTTTCTCCACTTCTGGAATAACTTTAAGTAAAAACATGCAGCATATGTTCATGCTTGCTTTGTTCCAGGCTCTGTTTTAAGTAATTTACATGTATTATCTCACCCAAATAACATCTGAGGAGATAGTTGATGTTATCATTCTCTATTTACAGATAGGAAAACTGATGTGCAGAGAGGGTTAGTAACTTGCCCAAGGCTACACACTTGGGGGGGGGGGTCGTGAATCTAAGATGTTTGACTTCTAGTCACTCTGATTCACTCCTTTCTAGAATAATTACTCTCTTGCTCTACCACCCTCCCTATTGCCCTTTCCCCCCCATACCTACACTATTTCTTGTGCATTTTCTCCTCTCTTGGAGAAAAAAAATAACAACTAATATTACAAATTTTGGCTATTGTATTCCATTTGGGAAGGTGGACAGATCAGTTGAATATATTGTACTCCATGTGGAGGTGCCCACTCTTCCCAGGTTGGGGGTACATAAAGTGTAAACTCTCACTATTTGTGAGAGCCTTCCAGCAACCAACCAGAGAGTTGAACTAAAATAAATACAATGAAACATGACAGGTTATAATTATGACAAAAGGCATGGCATGATCCAAAAGTACCTCCTAAATTATTAGTGTGGCACCTTAAGAGGCTACGAATAATATTCATGTTTTTAATAGAGTTCTGGTTCCAGCCACATGGTAGGATTGAGCTAAGTAATGTGTATTGTTCTTCTTATGCAATTACATTGAATGGATGAGCAATGTACAGTGCACAAATTTTAAATCATAGTAGAGCTCAGAAATCATAGAACTCAGAAAAGAAAAATTGCCTTGTGCCAGAAATGAGGAGTGGACCCAAAGTTAGACTCTGAGCAGCTGATTTGTATGTAATAGCCAGGGTCACCGTGCTTATTTTCATCAAGCTGATTAAGGATACAAAAGCACAGAGGATGGCTTGTAGGAAAGTTTTGTGGGCCAGGCCTAGAAATGGTCTGTACTACTTCCACTAATAGTGCATTGAGCACTCCTGACAGCAACTGGGAATGTAGCCTAGCTGTGTGCCAGGAGGAGGAGCACTTGTGTTTGGAGATTAGACGCCTGTATCACAGCGAACAAAATAGCCTTACCTTCTAAACACTGGATAAATGAGAGTTGGAGAAAGAAGTGCAAACTCTTTAAGTCTTGGGTGCTTACATGTTCAGGAAGAGTAGACTGAGGAATTTTTAAGTAAATTAATTAATAGTTGAAAGTCTTTGTCCCTGGGGTACATTCTCCTTTGATCTTACTCTCATGTCTGTAGATGGATTCCATGTCTCCATACTCCTCTCTCATCAGGGTGAAAGTGTGGTATTCAATTTGATAGCAAAGGAGGATGATCTGTTTCTCCATTAGTGAGATCTCATATGCCTAATAAAGTTACTTCTTGACCCAGGGAAATCCTGGCACTACTCAAAATCAGTGTGTATTTACTGCTCTCCATAGAAAACTATGAATGCACATAAATCAGGAGGTTAAAATAGCTGCACATGTTTTAGGAGATAAATGAGTTCAGGTGCCAAGGCCAAATCTACTGACTCATAGATACAGTATTCAGATGAAAACATGAGTTTATTTTTTATATTTCTGAGCATTTGCTTTGTAGTATGGCTCATATAAGCGTTTAGTTTTGCACAAAGCTCCAAGGCTGGTTAGCTTTTCCTTAGTTTGCTCTAGAATTTGAAGCTCATTGGCTAGAGATATCAAATCAGAAGTTGAGGAGCAAGAGACAAGAAGAATATACATCTAATTTCCTTTTCCATATCTACAAGCTTCTGTGAGCCTCTCTTTATCCCTGGTAGGTGGAAATCCTTAAGACGGCCTGCCAGCTGCCTCAGTCTCATGCGGGCAGGCTCATAGCTTACTGTGCTCCAGAACCACTGTTTTCCTTTTTCTTTTAATTTTGGTATAAGTGACATATAGCATTGTATTATCTTCAGGCATACAACATAATGATTTGATATATGTATATATTTTGAAATATTTAACACAATATGTTTAGTTAACATACACTATCACACATAAGTATAATTTTTTTTCTTGTGGTGAGAATATTAAGATCTACTCTTAGCAGCTTTCCAACATACAATACAGTATTGTTCCCTATAGTCACCATGCGTACATTACATCTCCAGGACTTATAACTGGAAGTTTCTATCTTTTGACTACCCTCACCCATTTCACTCACCCTCAACCGTGGCCTCTGGCAACCACCAATCTGTTCATGTATCTATGAGTTTGGTTTCTTTTGTTGGGGCAGGGTGGGGGAGTGTTGATGTTTTAGATTCCACTCATAAGTGAGGTCAGAGAGTGTTTGTCTTTCTCTGTCTGATTTATTTCACTTAGCACAATGCCCTCAAGTTCCACTCGTTGTCACAACTGGCAGGATTTCCTTCTTTTTATGGCTGAATAATATTACATTATATATGTACTACGTTCTTCTTTCTTATCACCATGCTCCTTCCTCTTCCTTGGGGCATTCTTTTCCTTCTGCCCGGAGCACATCTTTGCTAATTAACTTCTATGCATCTTTCAGATATCAACTTAAACATCATTACACAACCTCAAGGAAACCTTTCCTGAACCATAGGCTGGGTCAATGCCTTTATAGTATACTCTGTAAAACTGGGTACTTCCTTGTAGTAATGTAGCACACCTGTAATTAAATATTATTTATAAATTTGGTTGTTCAAAATTTGTTTTTCCATGAGAATGTAAGCTCCATTGTAAGCTATTGCTTTGTTTTTCCATGAGAATGTAAGCTCCAATGTAAGCTATCTGCTTTGCTCACCATTATATCTCTAGTTGCTAGTATAGTGCTTGGTTAACATGGGCATCACTAGATAGTAATTGAGTAAATGAATATTATGTTTATCTATAAACAGCTTGAAGAGCCTTGCCTGTCTCCTTCTCAGGGTCTCTGTGGTTTTTTACTGAATAGAGGGCTAGAAGAATATACCTTCCCAGATGTACATAGCTGAAAACATCCCTATTCACTGCTCTCTCTGCTGGGGCTCGCTGGTGGCTCCCATCTACCAGTAAGTGTTCCAATCAGCATGGTGGAATATGCAAGGACAAACGAGAGGATGTGTCTCACTTCAAGAATATTCTCTTTGTACATGAGGAGCAATCCTGTCGGGTTGGGCTTCAGGGTAGCTCAGGTCTGAGGACAAGCACTGCCCACTCAGTCTTCTCATCTGCTTTCACTCAACCATTTGAGGGGACTTTGGGCTATTGGACAATGGAACTTTTCTGATTCTTTTATGATTCCATTTCTGTCCTCGCCAGAGGGTTATGGAGGATTTTCTCAAGTCCACAGCTGCAAAGAGGTTGTCTCAGGTCAGTGAGAAAGACTGAGCCATCCCTTGGAGTGAGACTAAATAAAACTTTAAAGTCAATAAGGTTGCACTTTTCACAGGGATCCCTGAGAAGACTCAGGCCGTCCAGGGCCACTGGACCACAGTCAGCAACATGTGGTGGGGACCTGACCTGGGACTCCCTTACAGCTGGAGCAGAGAACGAAAGACCCCAAGAGAGGTGTCCTTTCTGGGATCTGCAGGGGGTGTCTGTGTTTTTGACCTTTGTTTCTGTTTAAAATGCCATTATTTGGATCTTATGGACTGGCAGACGTGACTCTGATCCTGGCTTTAACTATTTCTGGAGTAACAAGTGAATAAATTGTAAATTTCCTCCTGTTAAACCCTGAGAGCTGTTTGAAACTAACCTTGTGAGAAGAGAAAGAACTAGCAGCCTCCTCAGCCAGTGGGACTTTCACTCAATCAGACTCTCACTGCTCCTACTCCACAGGCCTTTCCTCCTGAGTTCTACCACCTTTGTCTGTGCCTCTTCAGCATTCATTGGATCAGTTTTATTATGATATTCTGTACAATTGCTTTTCACAGATGTGTTATTCTAAGTATATGCTTTCTCTTAAGCCATCTAGGAAATAGGACTTTTTCATGAACTGAGCCGGGGTTTTAGAACCATTTATTTGGTTGTGGTAAGGAGGATGGATCTCCCTACACCTAGAATTACTTTTCTCTAGCCTTTTTACTTGTCTTTTGTTTATAGAGGAATATGAAAGTGGTTGTATGTGCATAATACCCACACTGTCATGGTGTGTAACTCCCTCAGTGGCAGCAGATGGGTAGTCTGGGAAGAGTAGGAAGTCTAACACCCTGACTTAATTCTCTCATGTCCTTCACTTTCTATCATCAGTTTGTGTAAGTCCTGCATTATTAAGAAATGAATTAAATGATATAACCTGCTGATATATACTCTGTACATTACTGTAGTAATAGACAACTTTCTCAGAATCTTTTCAACTTCTCTCTAACATTGGCCTCTAGAAGAAATCTACCACAGTCTTCTGCACAGAGATGGCTCACTGCTTCTCATCATCTATGTTCTGTTTCTTAGTCACGTGAAACCAAAGCTTTAGCTGGGAGCATTGCTGCCTACCTTAAGGCACATTTTTCAGCCTTCCCTGCAGCCAGCTTTGGCTATGTCATTAAGTTTCAGCCAATGAAGAGGTAAATGTAATGGTTAAATGGAATTGGGGGAGGGGAGAGAGAAATCCCTTGAAAGAAAGTCTCTCCCATTTGCTATCTGGTTGATAGGTGTAATTAGATGACTCCTTGTGGCTTTTAAGGACAAGGACCACAGCCTAGGGATAATGATACAGAGACCTGAAAGGACCCTGGGTTCCTAGAGTCACCTCATAGCTCTGGACTGCTGCCTTTGTATTGCTTCTGTGTGAAAGAGAAATAAGACACATGTGTCTTGTTTAAGTCAGTGTCATTTTGAGTTTTTCTGTTGCCAGCTGCTGATCCTAATCCTAACTCATAGAGGCACCTACCATTCACTTAATAGCATCGATACAGGGACCCACAAATGAGTATAATAAGCGTTTTCAATCTATGGCTTTAAGGATAAAATGGCAAAAGTGAATGTGATGCCTCCAATTTCAAGAGCTAACGCAATTGCTAAAATTCAGGAAAAATAGAGCTCAGAACCATTAACCTTATTTTCTTTCTTACACTTTATGTCAAGTGTAGGATTATTAAAGTCATTACCCAAGAAAAATGTCCACTGCTGTATAGAGCCTGTAGCTGCATATCCCTGGTTTCCACCCTTGCACCCTCCCACTTCCGTTCTTAGCACACACAAAATAAAATTGTTTGTTACTCAGCTAAGATGAAAGCACTTTGACAAAGTTTGGTTCCTGGGCTTGGACTAAAGAACTTAATTGGGGCGTGTGTGCATAATTACTGGGTTCTATAAAGGAATGTTTGTTCAAATAAGAAATCAATTCAGGAAACAAAATGACAAGAGTGACGTTTATTATAATCATGACATCAGAGCCCTTCATTGTTTTACCATCAGACCCAATAAATCTTAAACTTTATTCGTAGTGGTGGCTGTGTGAGTTATGGATGCTAACGTCACCAGGATGTCAGAAAGGAAAAAGCAGAGAACAGAGGCCATTTCACCGTTTCAGAAAGAGGTGATTAAAGAAAGAGATGTATATTCTATAAGATGCTCTACTACTTTACTATGCCAACTCAGTTCTCCTTTTCTATATAAATGGAGCTAAAATTGGAAACATTTTATAGATCAGGGGCTTTATTTACACTAAAAAAGTATAAAGAGAAGATACTGTGTAAAGAATGTCTAACTCCTTCTTGGTAATTTTGGCAGGCATTACATGTTTTTATTCTCTTGAGTCCATTTGCCCCCACATTGTGTTCTCTCATTTTAAGCATATGATGGTGCCCTATGATTGGCAAAGATGACCTTGTTAGAGTAAAAAATCTATACAGAACTAAGCAAGTAAGGAAAGCTTAGAATATCCTTTTTGTACAGTGAACTGCACCTGTGAATTATAATGCTGCTAGTTTCATGGTCATTCGCTTCTAATCCAGTTCCCATACCTCTGAAAGAATTGGCAACACACACGTCACTTTTATATCCCAAGCCACTTAATTGGTTATTATAAAATTATACCCAGTCAAATTTCGTGTCTTATTGTGGAGAGAAGGAGGACAAAGATAATTCCCAATTAGAATGAAAACAAAAGTCTAGTCAACTATTGATTATGTGAGATGACTTAACTGTGGTTAAGGAATACTAGGACCTTTGCCCCCAAACTTTTCAGTCCAACCAATGTCAATTGCTATCATTGCACAGCCAGTGTCCAATCATGACCCCTAATCAGATACCTACTCTACACATCATCCTGGACCCATAAATTACTTCACAAAATAATATAATAACAGCAGCAATTTTCATAGGTAACACAGAGTACTACTCAGAAACACTTAATAGGTATTCTTTCAAGCTATATATGTGTGTTAGCTCATTTATTTATATCAACTCTCTGAGAGTCTATCATAATTCCGTTTTAAAGATAAGTAAACTGGGGCAAGAGATTAAGTAACTTGCTCAAGGCTACCCAGCTTCTAAATGATACATCATAGGTAGTGTGACTTCAGATCCCATAGTCCTAACCACTGCACACACTCTCTCCCGAGTAAAGCAAATATAACAAGTAAAGCATGATAGAGAGCATTCCAAAAAAGCTCAATCTCATCCTGTATGGAGCCTGTCTTTTCTCAACCTGCAGAGGTGTTAGGATCTGATTAACAGTTGCCTTCAAGTGATGATTCTATAAGAAATACTATCAACCTTTTGGGCATGTAATGACCTCATGATTAGTGAAGGTAAATGTGAGTTATATAATTTAGAATTACGTCACCCTCAGATGAATATCTCTCTCAGTCTCCCCTCCATCCCAAGTCTAGCTTTTTGAAGGAAAATTTGTATTTACCATTCTCTGGAAATGCTCCCACCTCTCCACCTCTACAAGTATCGCTGCACAGCCATGCCAAATGCGTTCATTTGCTCTTCAAATGTGTTCCCCATGCCCTGTACACAAATAACTCAAGGAAATCCTCTATCATGTTTCTCAAACAAAGTGGGGGGGAGGAGCCTTTGCCTTTGGTGTTTTAATTCCCTCTTTTCTCTTATTTTGATATTTGTATAAATCATTAAAATCTGACTCTTTTCCTAGACGGGCTAAATTAACAAAATTTGGCTCATTTGTTTTTATGTGGGAATAATAATTGGGTAACCTTCATAAATCACTAGCATAATGCATCAGGACCTGGAAACAAGCCTGACTTGAGTGTCATACATTTAACAGCCTCTGAAGACCTTATCTATAAAAAATCAAAATGCTTTATAAATATCATCTCGGATTCTGTCCTTTGCTTCATAGATTGTTAGACTAAGGGGACTTCTATGACATCGACTCTATGTTAATTTTTCCACCCAGGAATAGTGAAGCCCAGGAGATAGGTGTGATCTGTTTAAGGTCACACAGTTATTGACAAAGCCAGGATTCAACCTTTGTTTCCTAGTTTTCTTCTGGTGATCTTGCCATTTCAATGCGTTGTCTCTCTGGATTGGTTTATGGACATAGAGAAGGCCTATTTTATTTTATTTTTAAATTTAAATTCTTTATTGTTGAAAGTATTACACATGTCTCTTTCCCGCTCCCCCTCCCCCATTGACCTCTTCCCGGACTTTCCCACCCCCCAGCACATGGCCTCACCCCCCTACCACTCCCCCTCCCCCATTGACCTCTTCCCGGACATTCCCACCTCCCAGCACATGGCCTCACCCCCCTACTGTCTGTGTCCATGAGTTCTGCTTATATGCATGCATATAAGTCTTAAGTTGATCTCTTGCCTGCCCTCTCCCACCCTCCCCTGCCTTCCCTCTGAGGTTTGATGGTCTGTTCAATGTTTCTATGTCTCTGGGTCCACTTTTGTTCATCAGTTTACATTGTTAATTATATTCCACAAATGAGTAAGATCATGTGATACTTACCCTACTCTGACTGGCTTATTTTGCTTAGCATAATGCTCTCCAGGTCCATCCATGCTGTTTTGAATGGTAAGAATTCCTTCTTTTTTACAGCAGCATAGTACTCCATTGTGTAGATGTACCACTGGTTTTTAAATCCACTCATCAGCTGATGGGCACTTAGGCTGTTTCCAAATCTTAGCTATTGTAAATTGTGCTGCTATGAACATAGGGGTGCATATATCCTTTCTGATTGGTGTTTCTGGTTTCTTGGGATATATTCCTAGAAGTGGGATCACTGGGTCAAATGTGAGTTCCATTTTTAGTTTTTTGAGGAAACTCCATTCTGTTTTCCACAGTCACTGCACCAGTCTGCATTCCCACCAGTAGTGCACAAGGGTTCCTTTTTCTCCACATCCTCACCAGCACCTGTCATTTGTTGATTTGTTGATGATAGCCATTCTGACAGGTGTGAGGTGATACTTCATTGTTGTTTTGATTTGCATCTCTTGGATGATTAGTGACTCTGAGCATTTTTTTCATGTCTCTTGGCCTTAGAGAAGGCCTCTCTTGAAATCTGCAAGGATAAGAAAAAGTCATGTGCTCTGCCTCAGAGATCTCAAGCTTGAACTTTCAGGAGCTAAAACAGTCATTTACTATCATTCTCTCAAGAGCAGCTGTAGGTTCTAATATTCATATCTTTTCTAGAATGCCCAGGAAAAAGTCAGGAAATAAAGAACATGTTAGTATGCATCATGACTCCACCACAGAAATACATTGATTAAAAATGTTGCCTTTTCTGTGCAAGTCTTAATTGTTCTATTTGGTTTGAAGCTTTCATTCTAGTTCTACTATAGTTCTCAAAGCACCTTCACTTCTGACCCTTAAAATTCGCCCAAATCCCTGGACCCATCTTCCTTCTTACTCTTTCATATCATAACCCTGAAGCACCACCTTCTTCTCTCACATTGTTAGTCCTTTCATCCCAAATTCTGTTTTCAGTTTTGACAGCTATTCTACTTCTTTAACATCATCCCTCCCAAACCTACAGCTAGATCTCTAATCAAGCCCTAAGAAGTCCCTCTCCTGTAGCCTCTCACATCTCTAGACCGTATGGATTAACAACAGAAAATTAGAAATTCATCTATTTCCCCAGCAGCCCAGCTCAAATTAACTTTAGTCTTCTCCTCCTCCATTTATCTTGCTTTGGATAAACACTGGATTTGGAATAAAAATAACTGGGTTATGGTCCCAGTGCAGCAATCTAGCAGCCTGAGTTGTAGGGGGGAAACTCATTTAGACTTCCTGAGATTCAATTTCTTCATCTATAAAATGAGAGTAGATGGCAACAGTCCTAGCTATTTCAGTGAGTGATTATGATGTCAAATGAAATGATAGATTTCTTTGTTCATCATAAATTCAATAAATATTGGCACCTATTCAGTGTCGGGCTGTGGTAGTGGTTGGGTGTAACCAATTGTGACTAGACAGACAGAGCCACTGCCATCCCAGATGTGGAAACAGCGTGCAAGCTGGAAACCACCTCCTGGGATTTCCTTGCCCCTTCAGTCTTATTGATTAAAACCCCAGGGTCCACGGCAGATTTGACTGAAACACTCACTACACACATCAGAGCCCCAGAACATGTTTGGCCCAAGGAATGAGCATGTGGGCACACTGAAGGAGAGAACTTACACAGAGGATGCAACCCCTGAGAAGCCAGAGAGAGACTTCTCAAATGTGCTTGCAAATGGTAATGGAGGAGGGTGGGCTGCCTTGGGGATGGAAGCCACCATCTGGTAGCTTGGTCTTGGCTTTGTGCCCTGTTCTTTGGATTCCACCTTGCTTCATGTTTCAGCTAGCACAGCTTGGGGGTGGCGGGGAGCAGCAGCAGCAGACCTAACTACCAATCTGTTTTCCATACGGTGCCTTTTTCTTTCATTGGTTTATCTTAGAATACATCAGAAGGTCTCTCTCTTCCTCTCAATGCCTGATGCTCCCAGAAGGAGCTTTACTCGGAAGTATGAGCATAAGAGCGGGACTCTCACTTACCAACTCCCCTGAACAATAAGTGAGAGAAACAACCTAGCAGCTGTCTGTCCATAAGGTGCATTCTCCTAGATTTTCTAGTCAATGCCATTTTCCTTGCTGCCAACACTTTCTCTATACATTTAGGCACTATATGTGAAAGATCACTTCTGAAATATATTATAGGTTTTCTCGGATTTTTCTGGGCCCCATTTACAGTGAACCAAACTGTGTCGGCAATTTTTGGAACTTATGGCAAACACTCTGACTTTGCATGGAACCAGTTATATGCCACTCTGGAACATGTTAAATTGACTGAGTATTCTTTCCTCATTGTCCTGGCTTTCTCCAGTGCCAGGAGATTCTGAAATAAACAGTTAGCTTGCAACTGATTTTGAAGGGGAGGCATGACTGCAACTCTGGGTCTTGCCGTGAGGAAATCTATATCTTTCCTTCTTGGAAATAAATCCCATACTTACATAATCATCTGAGGTCATTCTTGGATCCCATGCAGAGAGTAGTGAAAAACACTGATAAAAAAAATTTTTTTAAGGAGAGATGATGGGGAGAGATGTATGAAAAACATCCTCATCTTCTAGACTGATAGTGAAGAACCTGGTAGCACAAAAGTCAATAAACACAGGCATATTTATGTCTCAAGAAAACTAAGATCTTTCTGAATCTTAAATAAGGGGAAATGGTCACTGCGCACCCCAGTGGTGGCCTTGCACTGCCTCTCACATTTCCCAGCCGAATGCACCACCTGCACTAAGAGCTGAAGCCAGCCTGTTGTTGACAGGTTGTCAGTAAACCTAAGGGTATGTGGTGGGGACCACTGGGCATGATAAACTTTAGGATAAAACCTGAACTATTCTTTCTGAAGTGCTGCTGGCCTTCAGCCACCACATGTCAAGTGAGGAATCTTAGAAAAAAGAAGTGTGTAGCCAAAACCGGTTTGGCTCAGTGGATAGAGCGTCGGCCTGCGGACTGAAGGGTCCCAGGTTCGATTCCGGTCAAGGGCATGTACCTGGGTTGCGGGCACATCCCCAATAAGAGATGTGCAGGAGGCAGCTGATCGATGCTTCTCTCTCATCGATGTTTCTGACTCTCTATCTCTCTCCCTTCCTCTCTGTAAAAAATCAATAAAATATATTTTTTAAAAAAAGAAAAAGAAAAGAAAACAGAAGTGTAGAGCATTTAAGCAACAAACCGAAGTTTTTTGTGGCTTCAGGGGGTGAGGGGTGGGGTGAAAGGCTGAGACTATGTGGCAACGTCATGTGAGTGGGCCAAGGTAGCAATGTCCGTGCTCTGATGTGTGTTTTGGTTGCAGGAAAGGATTTGCCAAATTCTTTATATTCAGAGTCAGTAAGATAGTTAGAGAAAGGCAATGAACTTCCATATGTTTACTGACCTTACTTCAGCATTTCATACCAGTGTGTCTGGCTGCTTTGGTAACTATTGTGTAAATGGGGTTACCTAGAAGTGATTGCCAACATTCTGAGAATATTTCACGATCAAGGATTTGGCACATTCAGTGTGAATGGCATTGCCCCAACCCCACCTTTTTATAAGCGAGATCTTAGCTCTGAAACAGACCTTGGGATAATTATCTTTTGAAAATGTAGCCCTGCTTGGCAACCCAGCAATGCACGTCAACCCAAGGACCCATTTCCAATCCTCCAATCACCTCTCCATTCCCACAGGCTGCCATCTTCACTGATACCTTTGAGAAGAGTAAATCTGGGCTGATGACGGAACATTCTTTGCACACACAAAGGAAAAGCTACACAATCAACCACCTGTAAGGGCTCAGGAAAGCATCACAGGTTGAAAATTAGGCTGAAGAATTAGTATCAAGTATCAAACCCTTTTGGGAAAACCCCGGACCTAGCCAAGGTTCCTTGGCAAGAGCACATGGCAGAGAGCCTGAGCCTTGGGCTGCCTGAGTGGTTGATATTTGATTCTTTAAATAGACAAAAACTTCAAATCCAATCAGCAGGCACGTCTCCAGACAGAGAGAGAGGCAGTTATATGTCTAGAAGGGCAGGACGGTTCAGGGCAGGTTTTCGGCAGGACACCTTGAAGATTGGGACTGAAGTAGTTGCTGGCCATCACTGTGGAAAGTGTTTGAGCTTCAGAGTAAAATGCAGTAGGACAGACTTTGGAATCTTGACTTTGTCACTAACTAGCTGGGTGACCATGAGTAAGCGCTTAACCTAAGAACTACCTGGGGATAACACTAGGAATAAGCTCACAGGGTGTCATAAGGACTAAATGAAGATTGTCTTATTGAACACAGAGCCTCCGACATAGGAAAGGTTCAAGAAAGGAGAGCTAGAATAATCAGAGGCTTCAATGAATGAACTTTTAAAGAGTCTCTTTAAGCAAGATAAGTAAATTCAGGGGTTAGACACAGATCATTGATTTATGCAGTGCAATGGAGATAGGCTTTTAAAAAATATATTTTCCCCCACTAATTTCAGAGAGGAAGGGAGAGAGAGAGAGAGAGAGAGAGAGAGAGAGAGAGAGAGAGAAAGAGAAATAGAAACATCAATGATGAGAGAGAATCATCAATCTGATGCCTCCTGCAAACCCCATACTGGGGATCAAGCTTGCAACCTGGACATATGCCCTGGACTGGGAATAGGTCCACTCCTGGTTCATAGGTCCACACTTAACCACTGAGCAACACAGGCCTGACTAAGGATAGGCTTTTTAACAATTGGTACAGGGACAATTGAGTACCTAAATGAGGAAAAAACAAAAAAGCTGGATCTGTACCTCATCCCATACACAAAAATTATAAACCTATATATAAAAAGCAAGATCATAAAGCTTTTAGAAGAATCTAAGATAATATCTTCATAGCTCAGGAGGACTGTGGTTGTGATAAGGAAGTTCTGGGTATTGGCAGGTTCAATTCCTTAACCTGGGAGGTAGCTCTGCAGTTATGTACTTCATAATTAATCTTTAAGCTACAGATATATGCTTTCTATCCTCTTTTTTTATGTATGATCAGTCTCTCCTTTTGCATTTTTCAGAGTCACGTGTTTTCTATATACCTTTTCAGCACATCCTACAGTCACATCATTTACAGAACAAAGCCTATGTGTAATAGAAAAAATAAAGCAAATGTAATAAATATTTAACTATTAGAGACCCAGTGCATGAATTCATGCACCAGTGGGGTCCCTTGGCCTGGCCTGCGGGATCAGGTCAAAACCAGCTCTCCAACATCCTGTGAGGGGTCCCAGATTGCAAGAGGGTGCAGGCCAGGCCAAAGGGCCCCACTGGTGCATGATTAGGACTGGGGAGGGACGTGGGAGGTTGGCCAGCTGGGGAGGGACTGCAGGAGGGCTCCAGGGTGCATCCCGCCTATCTTGTTCAGTCCCAATTGGCCGGACCCCAGCAGCAAGCTAACCTACCAGTTAGAGCATCTGCCCCCTGGTTGTCAGTGAATGTCATTGCAAGTGGTTGAGCATATCATTAGCATATTACACTTTGATTGGTTGAACGGCCCACTGGATGACCGGACACTTAGCATATTAGGCTTTTATTATACTAGGGGCCCAGTGCACGAATTCGTGCACCTTGAAAGGAGCTGTGGGCCACAAGGCTGCAGTGGGCACAAGGATGGATCTCGGCCCATACTCTCTGTCCCCACCTGCCTCCTCACGGTGGCCCCTGATCGCCCCTCAGGAGTAGGGGGAGGTGGAGAAGCCCTCAAGGGCAATTGGGGCTGGCACCCACTGCTCACACCTGCTGATGGTGCCGAGCTATCAGGACCAGCGCTGGGCGCTGGCAGCAGCTGTGAGCAGCGGCTCTGGCATCAGCTGTTGGCGTGAGTGGGACCAACGCCAGCAATGGATGTGAGCAACGGCTCTGGTGCCAACAGCAGGTGTGAGAGGTGGCTGCTGGCCCTGATCATCCCTCAGGAGCAGCGGGAGGTGGAGAAGTCCTGAGGGGCGATTGGGGCCATCAGCCACTGCTCACACCTGCTGATGGTGCTGAGCGATCAGGGCTGGTGCCCCACTCCTGCAGCAGGAGCGAGCAGCAGCTCTGGTGCTGGCAGTGGGTGCAAGTGGGGCCAGGGCCAGCAGTAGGTGCAAGCACTGGGTGGGATCATGGCACGCAGGAGCAAAGAATTTTCAGTAGGCTTGCCCCGCCAGAAGCTTGCCCCAATAAAAGCGACCAGTCGTTCTGCTGTTCGGTCAATTTGCATACTAGGATTTTATTATATAGAATTATTACTATTACCATAAAGTGGGCCACAGACAAATCTTATCTTCTAGGGAACATGTATTGGGACATAGGGTTATCCTGAATAATCAAGCTAACAGCCCTGGCCTCAGCTAGGTTGACATGGGCATGCATGTGAGAATATCCTTTCAGAATTTCAGTTACCTCCTAGGGAAGCAGAGAAGGTTTATCTCAACTTTAAGAAATCTGTGGAATATTTGTGATGACAAAATTTTGTGCTAGGACTAAACCAGCTCTACCTTCCAAGTGTCCTTCAACTTACTAAGGATCAATCTGTTGTGCTTCAATATCTGCATTGGTAAATTAGAAATCTGAAAGAAAAGTAGACAATCCTGGTCAGAAGCAATTAGAGAAACTGACTCCATTGGAGCTTAGCCACAGTGCTGATTCTGAGAGGATCAAATAAAGCTAAAAAGCTATGGGCTTCCCTGGGGACCGTTCTTTTGCCCAGATCCTCTGCTAGGTCATGTGTGAAAATGAAGGACAAATAATGCTTCATAAAGGTTTTCAATTCTACAATGCCACCATTTACACAGAAAAAGATATAAAGCTATGCCAATGGACTTGTTTTTCTCTTTAGAATTGCCTAACCAATCTTGCTAAAATGTCTTTTGGATCAAGTCACTTCCAGTTCAAGATTTTACAGTGGCTCTTCTTACCAAATGAAGGCTAAGTCATTCTTCCTCGCTTTCAAAGTCTTGAAGACAAGGTCCCTGCCCTATCTTTGTCTTTTTTATTTTTCACTATTCCCAGAGAGTAGTAACACAGCAAATTTTTAAAAATATATTTTTATTGCCGAAACCGGTTTGGCTCAGTGGCTAGAGCGTCGGCTTGCGGACTGAAGGGCCCCAGGTTCGATTCTGGTCAAGGGCATGTACCTGGGTTGCGGGCACATCCCCAGCGGGAGATGTGCAGGAGGCAGCTGATCGATGTTTCTCTCATCGATGTTTCTAGCTCTCTGTCCCACTCCCTTCCTCTCTGTAAAAAATCAATGAAATATATTTAAAAAAAAATAATGATGATTAGAAAGGAGCAGTGATAGCAGTTCAGAGTGGACCAGGGGCCCGGGCAACTCCCCCCTCTCACCCTGGTGGGCAGTATCAGAATGAAACTCAGAACTAAACCATGACCTCCTGGTTCATAGGTCAACCACTCAACCACTGTGTCATACCACCCAGGCAACTCAGCAAATTTTATTGAAAACCTACTATGTACAAAATGCTGACATTCATACACATATTTTTGTTTAATTGCCCTCATTTTAAAGATGTATAAATTCATATGAATGTTCAGAGAGTCTGAGTGACTTGCCTAAAGTCACAGAGCCAGCAAGGAAAAGCCATGAATATAGAAGCCAACTGTGCTTCATTCCAAAGCTCAGGCTCCTTGACTTGTGTCTCACAGCTTATGCACCACACTTAAAAAAATAAAAAATATATAATAAATAAATAAATATATGTAATGAATGACTGCAGCTTATCATAATATATTAAAAGAAATACATTATTATGCAGGGAAACATGTGCAAAGTCCCCATTCACCCACATCTAATTCTCAAATGCTTCCCACATGCAAACATTGCTAACAATTTGGTGTGCATCTTTCTCATTTTGTTTTAGCATTTATAAATATGTATGCAAAGCTACACCTGGGTGTTGTTTTTACATAAATGAAATTTTTTTTTTCAAACTTACTTCTTTTACCTAATATCTTTTTATGATGATATTTTCCCTGAAGTGTATATAAATCTATCCCAACATTTACAACAGCTGCATAGTAGATTTTATAATTTGAATGTTTAATCTTTATTTTGCCCCTGAGGGACATTGAGCATTTCCAAATAAGCATCTTTGCAAACATGTGTGAATTGTTTAGGGAAGATAATCAGACATAAAATGCTGGCTAATGGCATGTACTTTTTTGTTATCATCAGCAGTGTATGCCATACTAGTTTATCTGGATCTGACATCTTGTTTCACCTCACTGATGATTAGTGAAGTTGATTATCCTCTTAACTTTATGTATCCTTAGGATTTTTTGTTCTGTAAAATGCTTATTGATAAGTTTGGCTCATTTGAGAGGGGGTCCAGTCGCTTGTCATTTTCTTATGGATTTGTAAATCCTTCATATTATGGACATTATTCTTTGGTATATATTCTTATCTTAAGTTGTCTCTTGTCTCCCTACATTATTTATGATGCCTTTGCCAAATAAATTTAAACTGGTAATGGTGAGTTTGTAATGAGTTTAATTTAAATTTAAATAAATTTAAAATTGCATGTGGTCAAGTTTATCCATCTTTTTCCTTTATAGCACACTAGAGGCCCAGTGCAGGAATTCATACACCAGTGAGGTCTCTCAGCCTGGCCTGTGGGATCGGGCTGAAACCAGCTCTCCAACATCCCCTGAGGGGTCTGGATTGCGAGAGGGTGCAGGCCAGGCCGAGGGACCCCACTGGCCGGGGAGGGACGTGGGAGGTTGGCCAGCCAGGAAGGCACCTCGGGAGGGCTCTAGGGCGTGTCCCACCTGTCTCGCTCAGTCCCAATCGGCTGGACCCCAGAAGCAAGCTAACCTACCAGTTGGAGCGTCTGTTTCCTGGTGGTCAGTGCATATCATAGCGACTAGTCAACCAGTTGACTGTCTGCCACCTGTTGGTCAGTTCATGTCATAGTGAGCGGTGGAGTGGCCTTAGCATATCATTAGCATATTACACTTTGATTGGTTGAATGGCCAACCAGCCGACCGGACACTTAGCATAGTAGGCTTTTATTTATATAGGATGGGTTTTATGTCTTGCTTGGGAAAATAGTTCTTCTCCTCTCATCTTAACCACTATCTTTGGCCAGGGTAATTATATAAAAATTCTTAATTTTTTCCCCTAATAAAACATTTCTTAGAATTTATGTTTTTGGGTCATAGTTCAGGGCACTTAGTTATATTTTTCTAAAAAAAATAAATGTTCCAGAGCCTCTATTTCTAGAAATGGTGCACTATATAATTTAGATTAACCTTTCCACTGAGAATAGCTAAAAAGGTAAACGAAAAGGTAAAACAGAACAAAACAAAAAACAATCTTAAAAACACTAAGCAGCTAATGAATGGAAGAGAATATAACTTCCAAGCTAACAGAAGAGGGGAAATGGAGTGATAAAACAACACGTAAACCAGTGGGCAAGACTGTTCCAATAAAACTTTATTTACAAAAACAGGTGGCCAGCCTATGAGTCTACCAGCCCCTGACTTAGACCATTACTTCAGAGACAGCAGTGGTGGGGCTGCTCTCTGGCCCTGCATGCGATGGGTGCTGAGCAGTGGAGGCAGGGACTTCAGTTAGAGGAGCCCTGGCACAGGGGGACGTTGTTCTGGGCTATGTAACTCTGCGATTGGACTCTACTCCCTCTTCCCTATTCTGGGAGATGATTATATTCCTTAATAAATCTCTTTTCTGCTTAAAGTAAACAGAGCAAATTTTTTAATTGAAACTTAAAGTCGGATTTATACACCCTCCTCCTTACATCAGCAATTTTCAACTGGTGTGCTGCAAGAATTTTTAAAACGTGCAATACCTGACTCTTCAGTGGGGGGCACTGACCTCTTTTCCCTTAGATTTTCAAATTTAAAAAATGGCAACAGCCAACACAACAATAGCCATCTGGTGTGAATGAATCATAATTATAGCTACTTTTTTGTCAGGTCAGCAAAATATATAATATGTACATTTGGGTGTGCTGCAGAATTTTAATAATTAGTGCCACGAGATGAAAAAGGTTGAAAATCGCTACCTTACATTATCGTACCTCCTTTAAATTTTGTTGAAGGAAAGAACGTTCTTTTGCTAATATGAGTTAATTATATAATTAAAATTGTTTTCTGTCAACTTATGCAATGTACTCATTCTGTCACCTTTGCTTCATTATCACTCAGTCTCGGAGGAATTTTAAACAGTGAGTGTTTATTCCCTTCAGCTGTTGTCTGAGAATCTTGCAAGTTTGACTCTTGTAGTCGTACTAATCAGCCTCCTCCTTATGTGCAATGCTTAACTCATGCAAATGTCTATGACATTGCAGGTGTTATTCCCTCACCTTGAAAGTCACCACCTCCATGAAGCCAACACTGACTTGTTTAGCCTTTATCAATACATCTGTTCTCTGAGTTCTCAACATGGACAATATTATACTAATTGGTTCTGAATCAACTTACTTGTTTAAGGTAGTGAATATAATATCAAGATCTAACATTTACCAAGCCCTTACTATGGCCAAAACACTTCAAAGTATTAATTCATTTAACCCTCATAACTCTCTGAGATATATGCCATTATTATTATCCTAGTTTTACAGAAGAGATAACCAACACATACTACAGATTAAGAAAGTTGTCCATGGTTGTACAGCCAGTAAGCAGCACAATCAGGACTCAAATTCAGAGAGTCTGGCTCCCAGAGCTTGGTTTTACCCTCTATACTGTCCTACCTGCTATGCATTTGTTTTGTTTCCCCTATTAAATTGTAAATGTTTCTGCTTTTCTCTAGAAGCCTAGTAAGAGTGATAGACCAAAATGGATATAATTTTGTTCTTGCAGATTAATTATATCACACTGTGATGGCCATGTAGTCACCATGATATGCTATCAGTCAAAGCTACTTTGATTCACTTGGTTCCTCCAAGACTAAGCAAGAAAAATAGCCACTGTTCTCCTGGGAAATGAAGCCATTACTGGAAGTGGCCCTTAGTCCCAGGTAAAAGACACACCTCACCTTTGACGAAACCATGTTCTAACCAATTAGTGGCCTTTGGTGGAGATGTGAGCATAAGTTCACATTACTCATTGGGTTACCTTGTTTCTTCTCATTTTCAAAAGACCAATACTATGAGTGACTTAAAACCAGAGAATATAATATTCACTTTTATCTCTTTCAACTTGCCACTTCCTGGCATAAAAATAACACATAGTTAAGTATTCAAAAAATATTGATAGAATTGAAAATAATCTCACTTTACCTCAATGACAACAGAAAGATGGCTGGTAGGTGGCTCAGAGATCTGGCTAAAAGCCATGTGTGGCCAGGGACAGCTGCAAACCAGAGGGTTTTGATTCCTGGGACTGATGAACCTAACAAGCATCACCTCTAAACAAATAAATGTAGACAGAGAGATTTCTGTCAGGAAACAGGATTGCTCCATTTGCAGTATGTAAGGTTTTTGACACCTTGTGAATCATAAATACTAGAGACAAAGGACCAGCTCTTTCCTGCATGTCTTGGGAAATCATTCTGTCCTTTGCTGCCACTTATTACCAGACTGCATTTGTTGGTGTGTGTGTGTGTGTGTGTGTGTGTGTGTACGCACGCATGCATGCTGGGCCCAAGGGAGCAAAGAAGTGATTGGGAAAAGGAATATACTAGGGAATGGTGGAAAGACAGAGGAATCCTACAGATTTTGTCTTATCTCTTTCTACACAGTCTTTTAAATGTCTAAATTGGCCTCTATTTTATAAATATTTTATTTTTAAGCAACCATACTGGTTCCCCTTTAATTTAGAAGATAAACCTTGCATTTTCTTGGAACATTTTTCTTTTCCTTTCTAGACATTTTTTTTTTGTAGCCACTGATTCCTCATTGCCTTCCCTGGGGTTTTAGAAGGGAAAGGACACGGTGATAAGAGCATGGAGCCAATTTTGACATGTCTGGTCTTGGGGTTGGAGGAAGACTCATGATACTCAGCCGTCAAAGCCAAGTAGAGACCTCAAGAAGAGTGATTCTTCAGGCAAACTTAGAAGCCTCAAGGGTGTGATTCTGAGCACAGGCTCCTACTAAATACCATTCTGTAATTATCTCCTGCACCAGTGAAAAAAACCCCACCTCTCTGTCCAGTCTGAAGAGAGGCCTTGAGAGGAAGCACAAGCCACCTCATAAAGGCCCAGATGTACGCACACGCCAATAAGCCCAGCTCCCTGTCATCCACAGGGATAAAATGTTCGCATTATTTTCAAGCGGGGAAAGCTGTTAATTTTGAACTCCAAGGGAGAGGAGAAACAGGAAGCCATTAGGAACAGAATAACATGCTGAACTTTGAAAGTAAAATAGGAAAATTCACTGCCTGGCTTGCCCTCTGAAAGTGGCTTTCACAGTCCCTTGAAGAAAACAAAAGGCAGCTCTTTGTGAAAGATTCACTACATCATATAGGATCGCTCACAATGGTGCCTGTAACTTGGAAGTTTTTACTTCAAAGACCCTCACTCAAGTAAGAAGATCTGGTTTAAAAAGAAGTTTCAAATACCACTTCTTGCTCTTCCTTCTCTTCCATGTTCCTTGTGTTCTTTCATTCCAAGATCTTTGGCAATGTCTACTAACATCTCATAACTGTTCCCATAAGTAAGAAATGTTATATTAACTCACATCATGGCTGTCAGTTCAAGGGGTTTCTCAAACTTTTCCCAATAGCACAGTGTTGCAGAGAACCCTGGGAGTCTAAGACACAGAATCCATTTTATCTCAGGGACTAATTATGAGCAAGTCAAATAATCCTCCTGTTCTATGGCTTCATTATTTTTTAAAAATACATTTTGATTGATTTCAGAAAGGAAGGGAGAGGGAGAGAGAGAGATAGAAACATCAATGATGGAAAGAATCTTTGATCGGCTGCCTCCCCCACACCCCTACTGGGGATCAAGCCTGCAACCCCATCATGTGCCCTTGACTGGAATCGGACCTGGGACCCTTCAGTCTGCAGGCCGATGCTCTATCCACTGAGCCAAACTGGCTAGGCTTCATTCTTTTTTTTTTTTTAAAGAGAGGGGTGGATTTCACAGAAAATATCAAATCCTTTTAAAAATGATATTATCCTAAAGCTCAAGCTTATTTATGCTTAAATTATACAACCTTCATTAGAATATAAACCATAAATGCAGGGTCTTGGTTGTACTGTTCACTACTATGAACCTAAAAGAGTTCTTGATCCTCTATAACTATTTGTTGAATGAGCAACAAATAGAAGGCATTGGTGCATTAAGAGCTGTGAGAAAGACAAGTATCATATGATTTCACTCATACGTGGAATCTAATAAACAAAGTAAAATAGCTGAGATTATTTTCTTTTGTACATTCAATTTGTTTTTTTCTCTGTTTCTTTTGTTTATATATTTTATTATAAAAATATAATTTCACATTTTCTCTGTCTTTCTGTGTGTCTATCACTTTTTCTCTCATACTTGAAAATGTATGTGAAATTTATTAAAACTCTTTGCCAATTGAAAAAAAAATATATATATATATATCAAGCAAAATAGACACAGACCCATAGACAGAGGGCAGGCTGACAGCTAGGGGTAGTGATGGAGGCGTTTCTGGAGAGGTGGAGGAATTAAGAATAAAGAGATAAAACTCATGAACACAGACAACGATGTGGGAGTTACTGGAAGGAGGGGAGTTAGGAGGGTAGGGGGAATAAATGGTGATGTAAGGAGACTTGCCCTGGGGTGGTGAACACACAATACAGTGTACAGATGATGTGTGTGGAACTGTGCACCTGAAACCTGTATAATTTTATTAACAAGTGTCACCCCAATAAATGCAATAAAAAGTGGAAAACAAAGAGCTGTGATCCAAGCAAAATTATAATGTTGAACTTGGGAGCAAGGAGAATCCAGCTTCCCTTGTCTCAAAAGGAAGAGCCCAATGGGAGCTGAGAACTTAAAACAAGATTGAGTTCAGAAAAAGAGCCCCTTCTCCCAGCCTCTAAAAAGTATGCGTTAATGCTATGGAGCCAAAATGAAGTAAGTAAACAGTCCAAGGTGGCAAGAAAGAAATCCTCAATTTCCGGAGTCAGATTCAAGCATCGGCATGTAGAGTGACATGCATATATATGGAAAAATGCAGATAACAGAGAAAGATTGATCCAACTTACATAGGTATAAAAGAAAAAAGACTCGAGGGTCAAAGTAATTATAGATAGAATTAAGAACGCAATATGTGCAGTTACTATCAAGTCAATCTTTTGTAATTATTGGCATTGGTCAGATTTTTTTAGAGTGATGGATATTGATTTCTATATTTAATCTAAGAAGAAATCTAGAAAGGAGTAGGAGAAAAAAGAAATTCTCTAAAGGAAAGAATTCACTATTGCTTTATTTGAAGGAAGCTAAAGGATGCTGCTTTTAGCATTACTTTCAAATATTAAAAAGAAATGTTTTTTGATTCATGTGAAGAAAAACTTCTTGCTTAGGGAGACAACTTAAGAAATATGCAGGCAGGGTGAAATATTGTGCACAGTGGAAAACAATCTGGCAGTTCCTCAAATGATTAAATATAATATTACCATATGATCCATACTTTTAGGTATATACCCAAGAGTAGCAAAAACACACAGCTACAAAAACTTGTATATGTATGTTCATAGCAGCATTATTCACAATAGCCAGAAAATAGAAATGATAGAAATAACCTAAATATTTATTAACTAAGGAATGGATAAGAAAATTATGGTTTATCCATACAATAGAATGTTATTCATTAATAAAAAAAAAATGAAGTTCTGATACCTGCTACAACATGGACCAACTTTGAAAACATGCAAAGCAAAAGAAGCCAGACACACAAGACCACATATTTTATGTAAAATGTACAGAATAAGCCAATTCAAGAAAACAGAAAGTAGGTTAGTAGTTGCCTAGGGGGACTGGGGAGGAGGAATGGAGGGTGACTGCTAAAGGCTATGAGATTTCTTTTTGGAGTGATGAAAAATACTCTAAAATTAGATTGTGCAGATGTTAGCACAACTCTAGGAATATACTAAACACCACTGACTTCTATACTTAAAGTAGATAAACTTTGTGGCATGTAAATTACATTGCAATGAAGTTACTAAATATTTTTTAAAGAGTAGGTACTCATCTGAACTGAAAGGGTCTAGGAATAGCTATCCTGAAAAAAAAACATTTACCATATGACCTCTTATCAGCTCTAGAACACTATTCTTCTGTGACTTTGACCCATAAAGATACCAGACTTAGATGTGATGCAAAGACTAAACCGATTGGAAGTTTTAAAAGAGTTAGCAACTTTATGTAGCTCATAAGGGAAGATGCTTTACTCTAAACGCATGCAAATAGATGCTGATGGAAACCAATTAAGACTCAATTTTTACTGTCCAGAAGTGAAAAGTCTTATGTGTAGAATCTAAGCCACATTCTCTCTTCCTAAATGAGTATCTTTTACTCCAATTCAGTCTTACTTGCAATCATTTTGCAGTCCTCTACATAGAGAGGCCAATGTGATCTTTTTTTATATTTTTTTTCTATTGGCTGAGATTTATTTTTTTTTAATTAAATTTATTGGGTTAACATTGGTTGATATGAGCATATAGGTTTCAGGTGTGGGTTTCTATGTTACAAGATCTGGACAATGTGAACTTTTTAAAGATATATATTTTATGATTTTTTACAGAGAGGAAGGGAGAGGGATAGAGAGTTAGAAACATTGATGAGAGAGAAACATCAATCAGCTGTCTCCTGCACACCCCCTACTAGGGATGTGCCCACAACCAAGGTACATGCCCTTGACCGGAATAGAACCTAGGACCTTTCAGTCCTCAGGCCGATGTTCTATTCACTGAGCCAATCTGGTTAGGGCTGGACAATGTGATCTTTTAAAATGTAAATCAGAAAGTACTACTCTTCCTATTGTACTTAATGTAAAATCCAAAGACCCTCTCCTAAAGTATCACAAGAGCTAACTTCTGCCTCCTTCCCCACTCTCACTTCACCCACAGGTTCAAGCCACAACTTGTTTTCACCTTAGAGCCTTTGCATTAACTGTGCCCTCTCCCAGAAATGCTCCTCCTCCTGACTCCCTGTGGCTAGAAGCTTCCTTCTTCTTATTCAAGCCTCAGCTTCTCATTAGCATTGTCAACCCCATAAGAGCAAACTGCTTTATTCTTGGTGCTTATCATATAATAGACACTCAATAGTATTTGTTGAAAGACTGAATTACAGATTTTTACTACTCATCACGAGGAACTGTGATATTTACCTCTTATAACAACCTACAGGCCTCTCATTTTATAAATGGAAAGCAAAGACAAGGCCTGTGAAACGCTCCATACAGGTCAAGGTGGATTTTGTGCTGTGTGAGAATAATTTGCTGGAAGAGTCACTTGGTGGTTCTCCCTGTATTTTCCCATTTTCCAGTCAGCTAAGGAGGTTGCCAGGTTTTGCATTTCCTTGTCTCTGGATTGCTGTTGGGTTGTTTGAGGGCAGCGGCTTTTCCTGTATTTGTATGTTTCCTGTATTTCTTCCAGTTGAAGAGCTGATTAGTATCCTGACGGGGAAGAGAGGAGGGGAATGCCTTTGAGGGGATCCGGCCTGGAAAGGAAAATCCCAGCAGAATAAGGATGAGACTGGAGCCATGGAGAAGCATGTCCAGTTCACTACAGTGACACAGTAGAAAGCGAAGTTTCAAAGGGGCCTGGTCCCAGGGATGACTCAAAACAGAAGGCCCTGGCTTTCCTGCCCCAACACTGTGTCACCTCCCAAGCAGGGTCCTGGGCTAACCAGTTGAATATTAAAAGATTACTTAGGTTTCGACTACAATGATGTCAGTGTGATGAATAGAGATAAGAAAGCCATATCCTATAACATTATTCCATGTCACTCCCCCTTAAGATTACAAAAATCAAGCAAAAATGAAAACAATTCATTTCCCTAAAAAAAAAAAAAATCAGAAATTTGTTTAAATATTTGACCAAGTTAACCTCTCTATTAGGAATCTACTTGTACCACTCAGGGGAAAATGTACACCTGTTCTAGGGCTGGAGGAGGAGACAGCTAAGGAAGTGGGGAACCCTGCAGGGAGGCGGAGAGCATTGAAGGAGCACAGAGAGGTGTGCAGTTTAAATAGGAGGGTCATTGGTCTTCTCAGCTGTTGGTTCCGCGGTGCCAAGCTAAAGATAAATCATTCCGCTTTCAAAAGCACATCTGAAGGGAGTTGGCATGAGTCAACCAATGACCTGTCAAGGAAGGGCTCCTCCGCCCTGGGAGTGCTATTACTTTAGTGAGGTTCGCCAGGTAATGGATGGGCTCTGCTTCAGTGGTTTGTCCTCCCTTGGCATCTGAGGACAAGCTCTGGTCTAGGGAGCCGGCTCCTTCCTCTCAGGCACCACAGCCCGCACAGCAGGGCCCTGTTGTCCTCACCAGGGGTGGTGTGAAAGCTTTCTACTCACATCACAAGCCCTCTGGAGGAGAAGGCAACCAGGCTCCTTCACTACGTGGTGGGAAAACAGGACTCTGACAATGTTTAACTGGGGACACTGCTTAGGTGAAATCCCATCTAGGCTAACATGGGAGCAGTGAGTGTTCCAGCAGGATTTACGAGGTAGCACATTCCTGAGCAGGCAGGGCTGCCATCGCAGTCCAGTTATCAGTGGACTTAAAGCTACAGCTTGTCTCTGTCACTCAACCCATGAAACTGGGATTCCTATAAAATGGCGTTTTCCTGTCTTCAGGAGTCAGGATAAATCCCAAACTTTCTCACCAACATGAACAGAGAGGTAAACACACTCTCACTCCCCAATGCTGGCTCAGTGTCTCTGCCCTCCCACTGAGCACTTGTCTAGAACCTCCCATGCCTGACCTCTGCCGGCATGCTGAGCTCCAGACAGCGGGCAGAACACTCATCTGATTCCTTCCTCAACCACGCTGGATACCAGCCCACCCGAGCATTAGATTGTGGTACAATTAAGCACATGAGACTCCTGCCCATCCAATAAGCCTGGCTTCTTTGAGGAGCCCTATAGAAGGGAAGATACAGACGTGGTCTCTGCCCTTTCCCCTGAGAGAAGCCTCCAAATGGATGTTTTGAAGACAGACCAAATGAAATCCAGCCCCAAACTGGTCCAAAAGGGTCCCGTGTCATCTTTCCTTAGTGGCACTCACACTTCTAGTTCCCTACTTAAGAACTGTCAAGTCACTTGACTCCCCTTTCACCTTCATTTCTTTTATTTTTTAATATACTTTTATTAATTTCAGAAAGGAAGGGAGAGTGAGAGAGAGATAGACACATCAATGATTAAAAAGAATCATTGATTGGCTGCCTTCTGCATGCCCCACACTGGGGATTGAGCCTGAAACCCAGGCATTTGCCCTGACCAGGAGTCAAACCATGACCTCCTGGTTCATAGGTCGACACTCAACCACTGAGCCATGCTGGCTGGGCTAGAAAGTCTTTCTTGATTCCCTGCCTAATTGCCCTTTCCCTGATCTTTTGAAGCAAACAAACCCAGTACTTTTAATTGGCACTGACTTATAACAGGATAAGCTCCTGGGTAGACACTGGGGCAAAACTGGAAACAAGAGATGGTCCCAGTCTACTGGAGAAGCAACAAGTCAACATGAAACTATAACAAATAAATAAATAAAAATTCCCTACCATAGTAGGAGAAGGCACTGTGGTAAGCAAAATAATGCCTTACCAGCACCAAAGATGTGCACATCCTAGTGCCCAGGAGGTATGAATAAGTTAGTTTCCATGGCAAAATGGGAATTAAGGTTGCAGATGAAATTAAGTTTACTAATCAGCTGACCTTAAGATAGGAATATTATCCGGAGCCATCTGGGTGGGCCCAATGTCATCACAAAGGAACTTAAAAGTGGACGAGAAAGAATATGATGCAAGTTGTATTTTTGGCTTTGAAAATGGAGAAAGGGAACCACAAGCCACAGAATGTGAGTGAGCTCTAGAAGTTGGAAAAGGCCGGGGATGGAATCTCTGCTGGAACCTCCGGAAAGGAATGCAGCCTGTCATGGGCCCATCACTTGATTTTAGCCCAATGAGACCCGTGTCGAATTTCTGAACTACAGAACTGTAAAATAATACATTTGTATTGTTTTTAAGCCTAAGTTTGTGTTAATCTGTTATGTCAGCCACAGAAAACTAAAATTGCACTCTATGTTATCTAACTCTTTCAAAAATGTGTTATATCCCTCAATATAAATTACCAACTTACAGAGATTAGAGACAATGAAAATATCTTTTAAAATTCCCTCTTTTAATGTTAATATTAATTAGGGTTCTTTTGGTTGCAAGTAACAGAAAAGTTAGCAAGATTTTTCTTAAGCTGGAAAACTGGCTTAATCAACGAAAAGTTCTGAAGGAGGTTTAGCTTCAGGCACCGGTGAAAAAAGATGCTCAAGTGATTTTGATGTTATCAGAAGTCCATCTCTCCTCTGTGTTGCTTATTTTATTCTCAGATAAGCTGTTCTTATTGGTGGCAAAGGTGTCCACACCAAGGTGTACCATAGTTCCATCACTGGGCCTGGGTATGTGCCCAGACAGCAAGTTGTGGAATGAGGATGAAGAGAGTCTACAGTGACCTCCCTTTCTGTGCAAGGCCAGGGCAGGGAGTATTGTCCAAAGTGGGACATCAGGGAAATAAATGGACTTTGAATTCTGGGAGGTTCAAATCCCATGTCTGTTCTTTACTAACTGGGTGCCCATCAGCAAATTTCATAACCTTTCTGAGCTTCAGTTCCTCATAAGCGAAGTTATGTAATAGTGTTTCATCGAGAAGTTCTTACACCAGATCATCAGTGTAAAACCGCCTAGCACTGGGCCTGGCATGGGCAGGGTGCTCAGGAAATGTAAGTTACCTTCTCTCTTTCCATCTAGTGAAGGTGAATGTCCTGCAGCCAGGCAGCCTCCTACAGAACAGCTCTACCCTTGGCTCAGATTTCACTACTCTCCAGAAAGCCTTACTCATCTCCACCTTTTGCCAACTTGAGTCTACCAGCTCCATGGGGGAATTCTTGGCCATCTCAGAATCCTTCATGCTTGTCTAGCTGAAAGAGAATGCTCTTCAGTTACTTATTTAGAAACAGTGAACCCCTGTGCTCCTGCAAGAGGTGTATATCCCTCGCAAGACACCCCTGCTCAGCCTTAATCTGCAGTGGGAGGAAAATGCCAGCGCTAATGTGCACCCAGAGCTGCTCTCATTCCCCCCACAACCTAAAGCATCCACTGCCCCTGTGAGAGGGGCTGCTGCTTGAACTTTAAAGTGGAGCAGGCAAAGCACAGAGTGCTCACAGAATTTGTTAAATGTTCAGCAAATCAGTAGCAAAGCTGGGAATAGATATTTAGGAGCAAATGGAACCAAATTAAATGGAACTAAATAGTTCTCAAATTAAGAACAAAAAAAGGTATCTGGCACTATACCCAGAGCTATCTTGTTCATGATCTCACATCTTACCTCACGCTATCACTACCCACGCCAAGAGCTAAAACAGGATTGGCAGAGCTCTGCATAGAATTCCAACCCGTGCTAGTTCCCATCCATGAGAACTCAATACAGAAAGACAAGGGGCAGAGAGAGTATCTCCAAGTTGTAAGACCCATTACCAGCTCCTTACTTCCTCAGTTCTTTTAGGTCTGACCTTATTTTACATACTGGTGTAGCCACCTCAACTCCAGACCTCAACCATTCCTGGTAGGGAAGTATTATAGTATCCTTTAAGCCTTGGTGGAGAGAGTTTTCCTCATCACCCACGTGCAGCCAGAAGATAGAAAAACTTCTAAAAATTCCATTCCACTGGAAACCAAGTGGAAAATCACATTGCAGCCCCACTTCCAAGTCAATAAAGATGAACAATAGTGGGGAGGGTAAGAAAAGCAACAGGACAGTATGGGAGAGAATGAATAGAGAGGAAATGAAAAGAAAACCCTAAAGCTATCTTCAAATGTCAGGGGATAAAATGAATTTATGTTGCCCAGATGCACAGAATGAAAACATGGAGCCATTCCCCGAAATCTTTAAGCATAAACAATAGGCTCCATGTTAGCCTACCCAAACAAGACTCATCCCTTTGGCAGGTCTATTAAAAGGAAAATCTCTGCAAACATCATTAACTCACCCTACACCTGCTTCCGAAGGAAAATGTCAAGTAATGAAACGATATCAGTAGGAAGATGTGGGTCACAAACCAGGGAAGGCTGTGGAGTGCATGGCCTCCTTGGAATCTGCAAGGCTTTAGTGGGAGACCGTGAACATGGCTGGTTTTGCTCTTACAGACAAGCGCTCAGCTTGCTGACGGCGCTAGTCTTCCTTTTCTGTACGTTCCTCCTGGGGCAGCAGGAGGCTTTGCCATGCCTTATTTTGCACACGTAGCTTCGCAGAAGGAAAGCAATAAGATGACCCCCGCCGCCCCCCGGGGGGAGGAGGGAGTGGGACAGCGGTCTAAACATTTAAAGCAAAAATCGAAGTAAAGTATTGCCATGCTGACCTTCCATCAGAAACAGATTTATGTGCCGACTGGTTGATAGTTTGGCAGGAAGGGTCAGAGCCTTGCCTCTTGATGAGCCAACGGAGAGTTCAATGGCAATTCTTAACACTCCTGACCCTGTCTCCTTTGAGGACATTCTTTTCTCTGGGCTTTGCAAATACCGCAGTCTGCTAATATTTGTCCTCGTCCCTCTCTGGACCTGTCTTGTTACTCTCCCAAGGACTGATTCTTCTCTTCTTGATGTTCCTGCTCCCAGGCTTCGCTCCTGGCCTCTCCTCTCTACAGAGTTTACTTTCCTTTACTTTCCGTAGGTGCCTGGGCCTTCCCTCACGACCTCAGGGCTATCCTTGTGCTCAGGGCTACCTTCCCTTCTGAGCTCCATAGCGATGTAAAAGCTGCTTCCTTGGCCATCTCCACTGTGGCTCCTCAATGCACTGTGGCCCTCAAATCCTTTGCCTTTCCCTCCCAAAACTGCTATATTCTTGTCACTCCTGCCTCAGTGAATGGCCCAACTGTACTCACAAAACAGAGTGATACCTGCAACACCAGTTTCTTGCCCGTTCCCCACATCCAGGTCCCATCTATTCTACCTTCTATTTATTGAATCAATCCATCATCTACCATTGTGCCGCCATCTTCACCCAAACTGTGACATCAGAAGGCAGTGCAGAGTAGAGGTTAAGAAAACTGGCTCCAGAGCCAGGATTTAAATTTCATCTGTACACAGAAAGTATAGTACAGCAAACCTCACAGAGCTGTGGAAACTAATGACAATACATGTGAAGTGCTTAGAAGAGTTTCCAGCACTTAGTTAGCTCAAGAAAGTGCTAGTTGTATTTACCACAATTATTGTTAATGTTATTATAATTGCCCATCTTAACTGAATCTCTCACCTATCTTCACCTCCTTATATTCATTAATACTTCTCTCCCACCATAATTATTGTTAATGTTATTATTATTGCCCATCTTGATAACTGAATCTCTCATCTAACTTCACCTCCTTATATTCATTAATACTTCTCTCCAATACCTTCTGCACATCACTTGAAGAGTTATGGTTCCTAAAGGCAAATCCTATCATGGCGCCACCCTGATTATTCAGTTTCCCTCAGGATAAAGTCCAAATCCCTTAACATCACTGAGGAGGCTCTTCAGGACCTGGCTGTTCCCTGCATCTCTCTTGCAACTAGTCCTTGCTGACATGCCTGGACCTTTTCACGTGACTGAAACACTTCCCTCTCCTCACACAGATAACTCCAGTTCTCCCATAAATTTCCTATTGAGTGCCTCTTGTCTGGATTGGGGAAACATAATTGGAAACAAAACCTTCTCCCAGCCCAGAAAATCTCCCTACAAAAGTAGCGAAAATAAAAAAACAATTTTATTATCAAATAAGCATTAAATCAGAAAGTGATGTGTGTCACAGGCAATCCCTAAGAAACTTCAGAAAGAAATCTCACCCTTTTTCTAGCCAAGTAGATACAAACCATTACATGCATGTTTTTGAGATAAATAATAACTAGTCCACAAATAAGTGGACTCGGCAGTACCATTTGTCACATATAGTTCACCCGAACTTTACCTGGTTATTGGAGTGACCATCTGTGTTAGCTAATTGGCTTTATCCAGAAGAAAAACAAATTTCTCACACTTTTATGCCAGGAGGCAGTTTTGCAACTTGGAACAAAGTGCCCACTTCAATTAGGCTCCTGCTGTCCCACAGAAACTGGAAATAGGGGTGCTGCACACTTGATATTTCTATTTTACAGAGATAGCTCTCAGGTCCTTGACAAAGACATTTCTGGTCATAAAACTGGCAAAGGGCCTATCCAGTTTTCAAAAGGATTTATATACATTTCAAAGCGAGGAGAAAGTATGTATGCTTACAAGTTTTCTAAGGTAAATGCTCTGAGAGAAAGGAAGAGAGGGAAATCTCTTCCTCATTTTCAACAGGGAGAATTAAGCCTCTTATTTTTCATTTGTATTTGTCCTTGCACTTGCACTAGATGGGTTATGAGCCTACCTTGTCTGCCCAAAAAGTGGCCTCTTCTTCCCCTGTGTTACACTTGAAGGAGACATTCAACATTTCATTTATTCAATATGTAATTTAACCAGGTTTGAATACTGACTATGTTGTGGTTAACAAACTGACATGGTCTTAGCTGAATGAAGTTTACAGTTAGTGAGGGAGCAAGGCAAAGAATTAAACAAATAACTGTATAATTAAAAAGGTGATGAGTATAAAACAAATATGCCACTTACAAATAGAAACATTTTGTTCAAGTATTAATTAAGGATTGAATAAATATATTTCCAGGGCTCCACAATTTAGGGAAGAGCGATTGCCTGGACAAATAAAAAGAAAAAATAGCATTGGAATTGTTCTCTAGTCCTCTAGTGAGTGCCGGCCTCTTGTTGGCAGAATAGGTTGGGAGTGAGGAAATCGGTTCATGCTGCTATTGTCTGCCCCTCTTCAGAGGGTAAGAGGATGGTGTAAACAACTTCTCATCAAACTGCAGTATTAATGCTGATGCAGCTTCAGACAGTCAAGTTGTATGGCTCTAAAAATCAGTGTTCTATTTCCCAGGGCACAGATTATGAGAAACATTTAATTCTTCAGCTATTGGTTGACTGGTAATTATACCCATACCATGTATTCATTCTAGGTCTTGTGAGAAAGGGTTGGGAATTGAGGTTTATATGAGAGGAAGAATGAGGCAACGCCATAGCCAATTCCAATTGGCCTGCCTCCAATGGCCCTGCCCATGTGGGCAACACCTGGGCCTGATTTGTACTCCCAGCCTATAGCCCAGCCTGGGATATGCCCCACTGATCTCCAACATAAATGTCATCATTCCATTCTATGTCCCAAACTAATATATTTTTTAAGATGTTAACTCTGATCCAGCCAAGGAGACTTTCTCCCTGGAAGATGTAAGGGTGATGTAAACTTCTTTGAAGTGGATTTAAGTTGTCTTGGGAACTCTTTCAAGATAAACACCAGGGGTGTAATGTTCTAAAACTGTAGTGATGATCTCTAATTCCTATGTGGTGGGTTTGAGAGGGAAGAGTTCAAGTTGAGGCAGTGATTTAGTTTGCATCAGAATCAGCTATGGAGGCTGGAGTTTCTAATTCAGTAAGCCTGGGCTATAGCCTGATTTTTTGCATTTCTAACAGTTTCCCAGATGATGCGGATGCTGTTTGATATTAGCAATTGCTAGTCTTAACTGCACATTAGAATGATCTGAAGTAATTTTTTTAAAATGCCGATGCTAGAGTATTATATCGGACCAATGAAATCAGAATCCCTTGGAACAGGGCCATCCATCTGTATCTTTTTTTAAAAAAAAACATATTTTTATTGATTTTTTACAGAGAGGAAGGGAGAGGGATAGAGAATTAGAAACATTGATAAGCTGCCTCCTGCACACCTCCTACTGGGGATGTGCCCACAAGCAACCAAGGTATATGCCCTTGACTGGAATCAAACCTGGGACCTTTCAGTCTGCAGGCCGACGCTCTAGCCACTGAACCAAACTAGTTTTGGCCATCTGTATCTTTCATTGAAGTGCCACAGAGACACCAGGATTGAAAACAGCTGTTTTGGATAAAGCCCTGGAGAAAGAAAGCAGGGGAATGAGGGGAAGGTAGAAAGAGCAGTGTATGAACAACATGAACGCCCTCTGTAAGAAGGTATAGAATGGAACCAAAGGTAGATTATGATTATATGGTCCAAGACCCTCTATAAAGATGGACCAAGCCCCTCTATGAAAGAGAGAACAAAACAATGGACCAGAGAAGAAGAGTGAGTTGTCTAAGATTTCGCGGCAGATTAATAGCTGATTTAGACATGGCCCCGTTATCATGATTTCCAGTCCAGTAATTTTCCCCCATTAAACTTAAATCTCAGCTCTGAAAATCTTCAGAACACTTAAGAGAAATTCATCCTCAAAGACAGGCAGTAAACAGACACAAGAATACAATGTGATAAATCTTATGGTAGGGGAACAGGAACACCAGGTGGGTTATTGAGCTCCATCTAGTAGGATTAAGGGAAAGGCAGCAATAACCAGTGGTCACCAAAGGGTATTTTAGAGAAAGTAAAAGCAAAGGCATAGAGATGGGTTTGTGAGGCATCTGCAAACCTTTCAGAAGAGCTGCTGCATAAAGAGAGGCAGGCAGAGCTCAGGTTGTAAAGGACCTAGATCTCATAGGTCATGGGGAGGCACTGATGCATTTTAAATAGCAAAGTGTGGGATAGCAGGGTAAATTTTGCATTTTAGATAAGTCACTTTGTCAGTGGTGAAGAAGTTTGATTTGAGAAGAGCTAGTCTATGAGTAGAGGAACACTTATCTTAGTAAGGTGCTATTGAAACAATTTAGGGAAGGTATATGAAGGGTATACGGTATATAGGGCAGAAGTCTAGGAATCAGGAAGAAACAATGAATTTGAGAGACCAGGGGTTGGGAATTGAACAACCCAAGAATGTGAACATTGATTTTAGATGGCATATGAGAAAGGAATGTGGGTCAAAGATGATGCCCATCCATTACTGGACTGAGCAATTACAATGGGTACACTGAAGGAAAAACATGTATGGAAAAGATGAGTTTAATTTGAAGGACATTGAATATTGAGGGTCTGTAGATTCCCAAGTGGAGAAGTCTAGTACATGTTGGCCAAGAGAAAAACTTGTCCACAATTCCCATTCAGATAGAGAGAGAGAGAGTCACAAGCGTAGCTGATAAAAACCAGGAGGCAATGCAATCATGGAAACTTGGGCAGGGGGGTGGGAGGAGATGCCAACGTATCAGGGGAAGGAAGAGTAACATGGGCCAATAAAGTGATGAGCGTATAGTGGAATATAAGCCCTCATGTGTGAGTCATCATTTCTCTACAATAACTTTTCCTCCACTTCTCACACATCTTTTCAGAAGAAACCTGTACTTGGTTTCTTATTTCTTGCTTCTTCCCCTTTGCAAAATAGTAAGGAAATCAGGAGGCAAGTAAATCTAAACAATAAAGAGATGGATGGAAGAAGGGTTTGGAAGAATAAAGGGGAAAAGTCTCATATCTGGAGTTTCAGAAGAGAATTTTGGAGATCATGGTGTGAAAGGCTCCAGGCCAGCTCTGAAGTTTAAGAAAACGTTTGAGTGTTATAGGAGGAGTCGTTGATAAGAGTGGATGAATTAGATTCCATTTTTTATTCTTTCAGGGAAACAAAGCTAAGTTGTTTTTAGTTGTTGCTCTGGACATCTTTTAAAAAAGTCTCTGAATATAGGCTGAGTAATATGACATGACAGATTTATCAGGAGTACACGAAGAAATCATCAGAAGAAAGAAATGCCACAGAAACCAGTGAAATGAGACAGAGACCCACAACATAGAGTGCTGCTGAGTGCAGGTAACCACAATTAACTTCTGCCAATGTAGTTTTGGAAGAAAGGAGTCAGAAGTAAATGGATCAAGAGTGGATGGGAGGCTGAGAGGGGAAGTGGGGCAGTGAATTCAATTTCCTCCAACAAAAATCTTGACTGATAAAGGAAAGAAGTAGGAGTAGCTAATGGGAAATAAGAAAACTATATGAAGTGAGTCATCAGTTTATACATGCAAAAAGTCATTGATCTGAGCAGCTGTTTTCATTTCAAGCACTGATTCTCTCTTGCTCAGGAGTCAAAGGCCAGCTTCTCTTCTCTGATAACTTGATCTCTGAGCCACTTACCTCATTATTGTTGTGGCCAACTACACATTATTCTCATGACAAAATGCTAAAGAAGGAGTAGCAAAGAATAAAAATTTGGCTCTTATACAAGAACTAGTGGCCCGATGCATGAATTTCATGCACGGGGTGGGTGTCCCTCAGCCCGGCCTGCACCCTCTCCAATCTGGGACTCCTTGGGGGATGCTTGACTGCCGGTGTAGGCCCGATTCCATAGCCTAAACTGGCAGTCAGACATCCCTTCTGCAATCTGGGACCACTGGCTTCTAACTGCTCACCTGATCGCCTGATAGCTCCTAACCACTCTGCCTGCCAGCCTGATTGCCGACAGGACTTTCCATGCTTTCCTGTGTGTTTTTTAGAAATATTTTGTTGATTTATTTTAGTTTATAAAGTTCTCATAAAAATGTTAAAAATGAAATCAATTCTCTCTTTTAATTAAACATTTAAAATAATATATCTGTTTCAATACTAAATGTGATGTCTCTACATAGGCTAGTCTTTGTGCACACCGGAAATGAAATATCTCCAGCTTAGTCTGAATGAGGCAACAGCTTCATTAAAGAGGAAGATTTACTTAGGAGGAGAAAAGATAAACCCATGACTATCTACACATTCTTATTTGCAAACACAGAACTCCTTTCTTTGATGATTTCCAGTCAAGATCAATTTGCCTGTGTCAAGAAGGTGGCAAAAATATCTCTAAATTATTAAAATAGAGTTGGTTTTCTGCTATTGGACATCCATTACTTAGGATTTGATACCACTCTGTTTAAAGATGACAGACCAGTGCTACACAAAATGTGATCTGCAAACAGCAGCACCGGCAACACTTGGAAGACAGGGAATGTGCCAGAAATACCAATTTTCCCATATCACTCTGGATCTACTGAATCAGAATTACTGGTGGTTAGGGCCAAAATATCTGTGTTTTAACAAACCCTCCATGTGATTCTTGTGTCTGCTGAAGTGTGGGCAAAACTATTGTAGGCTACTGGGAAGGAACCATGCCTTATCCATCTGTGGGTTAACTATCTTCCTTAACCCCTTCAGATCCATTCTTCTGCATGCTCACACTGCCATGTTTAAGAAGCTGATCTGTATTGTTAATATCACCAGCATCCTGTGGGGGTTGATCCATAGAAGACACCAGGAGATGGATGTGAGAGCTGTGAGTTTGAGATGTTTATTTTTTCCCAACGTTCTTCCTACAAAATCAAGGACTAACGTCTTCCTTTAACTAAAAGTCATAGCTTCCTATCAGTTGTCTTTCTCCACTCAGCTTCCCCTGACTCAGTTTACCTCCTCTCAGCTCTTTTTGTGTATTGGTGGAAATGAATTCCCTACCACTGTTGTTGATAGTCCCCCCAAATTGCACTATCCCTTATCCTTTCCTTATGATTTAATTCCAACCAACTGGTAATTTCTAAATAGTCACTCGGTGGTACTCTTTAAATTACCCAACTTAATTTATTTCCTTTATTACCCAACAATTTCTTTCCTTTCAGGACACTGACTGACAAAATTTACATATTCTCAATGTCTAGCATGCAGGTTAATAAATTTATAGAAGGAGTAAATGAAGGAAAATATATATGGAAAAGAGTAACTCTCCCCAAGAGCATTAGTCATTAGTAGCTTAGTGACTTTGCAGTGTTTTTTAAAATGCCACCCAATAGCCTAGTTTGAAAATGGGATATGGATTTTAACAGGTCTGAGGTCCAGAGCACTGGCTTTTGGAAGCACCAGCCAGAATACAACTCTAGTTCATTAAGTGGGAGGTGACTGATCCCAAACAAGGACCATCAAAATTCACTGCCCTGGCCTTGTTTAGTTTGAAAAATAATAGGTGAACATAGCCCTAACCGGTTTGGCTCAGTGGATAGAGCGTCGACCTGCGGACTGAAAGGTCCCAAGTTCAATTCCGGTCAAGGGCATGTACCTTGGTTGCGGGCACATCCCCAGTAGGAGGTGTGCAGGAGGCAGCTGATCGATGTTTCTCTCTCATGGATGTTTCTAACTCTCTATCCCTCTCCCATCCTCTCTGTAAAAAATCAAATATACATTTTTTTTAAAAAAAATAGGTGAACATAGTCACGAAGGAGGAAGAGACACAGTAGACAACTCAAAAACAATGAATAAACCTTCAGGAATTAGCAAGGCTGGTTGGTGGGAGAAGAGCACCTTTATTGCCTGCTCTTATAGGCAATAAAGAATACTCAACCAGCTTATGCTTAAGATGTGGCAATATTAAGGACAAAGCTCTAGTGCTTAGAATGGCGCCATGTCTGTAATTATTACACATTTAAAGAATGATTATTTTCTTTTAGCACAGAAGAGATCTGTACATATCAATGTCTCCTGTTTTAATAGAACCTGGTCATTATTCTTGTTAACCCATCTATGGTGCATTCCCTAACCTCTGCCAGCATGGGAAACCACTGTGACTATGAATCAAAAGGACCTGGGAGACTAGGCATTTTGGAACCTGGTGCACAACCACACCCCACACTTTATCACATTATTTTATTTCCCCCAGCTCAAGCTTCCAGGGCCATGGGTAAGCTCTTATCACTATGTAAATAAACACAAATAGATGGACAATGGACATTGTTTGTTTAGAGTTATAATATCCTGGCTGTTTTTTAAAATATCCCCGGGTTTTTTTAAAAGTCTTTTTCTAAGAACTGAATTTACCAGCCAGCTTATCGAAATGCAATCCTGCACAGTTTTGTTAAAGTTTCCATCTGCAGCAGACCTGTTTCTTTCATCACTTCTTTCACCTAAAGTTCCCTCAACATAACTTGATTCAACTCTTCAGATTTCTATTCTGGCTCACCACATGTCAAATCTTGCTAAGCAAATGGAGAAATAACACTCAACACATCTCTTCCTGTCAACGACAACATCTGTGTTTGAGCCATTAAAGACTAGAACCTGAATTTCACCCCACTGTTTACTCTCACATCAAGCTCTGCAAGGAATGCATACAAGAACTTTCCCTTATCGTTATGAGCTGAGGTATGCAAGGGCTCAGAATTTGTGCCCCTATGTTTAGCATATTGTGCCTTGATTGCTAATTAAAATAACTGATCTCCACCGAATTCTTCAACCACATGATGAATATCTTGCCTGGGAGAATGCAAATTTATCTACTCTGCCAGACACAGAATACCTTCTGTTAAAGATGGGGAAACTATAGTTACCAGTAAAAATTGTCATGGTGTTAAATCATTTTACCTGCAGAATAATAGTTTCTATATCTGCCCAAGTTTTTGTACTTTAGTTCCTTCAAGAATTATTTCTTAAAAAAAAAAAAGAATTATTTCTACTTAAGGGTACTGAATGTCAATAGAGTCTAAATTCTCAAAGCAGAAAAAAAGTTACTAAAGCCAAAATACATTTTGCCCAAGGAATGACACCCAGTCTAGAAAGATATGAAAATGTTTGAGTAGCTAGTAATTTGCAATATTTTAAAACCCGTCCAAATAAATTGGGAATGAGAGAACCACCCTGTTGACCTAGCAAGCTTGGTAGAACAGTTGTTTTATACAGGGTGGGACAAAAGTAGGTTACAGTTGTTTATATAGAAAATAATAAAATAATTAATAAATAATAATACAAGAAATAACTGTTTCACGTACAACTGTAAATCTATTTTTGCCCCACCCTCTATACATTTAAAAGTAAGCTACCAGGTTTTTAAAATTCAGTAGCAAAGAAATATTGGCCATAGTTGGCTGTAGGTGCAGGTTTCAGCTTCCCTGGCTCACTTTACACCAAGTGTCCATCATATTGTACATCACACATCATCAGTCTCCACTGGAAATCCCATGGTCACTTCAAACTCAGCAAGTCAAAAACTGATCAAGTCACTCTTCCCAGTATATTATTCTCCTTCTCTTGACTTTATTATCCCAGTTTACTCAGATGCCCAAATCAAAACTCTAATAACATTCCCATCTCTAACCAATCACCACATCCTTTTTTTTCCTATTTCTATGATATTTATCAAAATTTTCCCTTTTTATCCTCCACTACAAATATCTTCATTTTGTTCCTCAAAATTTCTTACCTGGATAAGTGAAATTTCTTTGTAATTAGTCTCTCTAATTAGACTATTTAACTTTCAATTCATTCTCCATATGTAGGTCAAACTGGTTTTCTGAAAATATAAATATGATCCTTGGCTTACATATCTTTTAGTAGCTCCTTCTATTTTTAAGTGATTTTTTAAAAAATTCAAAGCCCTTATTATGACACACAAATTGCTTTATAATATGACCCAGCCTATGCTTTGGCCTTATTTCTTGCCACTTTTCATCGTATTTACACTCAAACTGGAGCAAACTATTTGTAGTTTCTTCAGCAAGGCCTGGTTTCTCGAGCCTTCAGACACTGGCTTGGATCTCAGCCAGGACATTTGTGACCCCCATTAGACTGGTAATATCTAGAGACATTTTTGATTGTCAGCACTGAGAGGGGTGCTGTTGACATGTACAGGAGAGCTGCTCACAACAAAGAATTATTCAGCACAAAATGTCAATAGTTCTAGGGTTCAGAAACCCTACCTTGGTCCTTCTTCTTCCCTGGTGTGACAGAACCTACTAATTGTCATGTTATTCATGCTTCGTCTTTCTTTTACTAATCAAACCTCCCAAGTTTCAGCTGGACACACAGTCACTTGGCTGGACTATATTCTCCAGTTTCCATTGCAGCCAAATGGAGGCATGTGTGCAGTGCAGAGCTAACATAGCAGGCTTGAGGCTGATGTCCTTAGGAAGGCCTGCTTGCAGGTTGACCCTTGGCTGGCATCAGGGAACTCAGATTTCAGGGTAAGAGTAGATCACCTTGCCTAAGCTATGTGAAAATACCAAGTTTATGATGAACATCTGCTTTCTTTCTGGGAGTCTGGAATCTTGGTATGTCCTCAGGTAGAAAAGGACTACATGACCAGCCCCAACAAAAAACCTGGGTACTGAGTCTCTAACAAGTCTCCTTGGCAAACAGCACTTCATACATGTTGTCACAATTTGTTGCTGGAAAAAATAAAGCACATCCTGTGTGATTCAACTGGGAAAGTACTCTTGGAAGCAAGCAGCTGGTTTCCTCTGGACTTTGCCCCATGTGCCTTTCCCCTTTGATGCTTTTTCTTTGTATCCTTGTTTTGCATTAAATCTTGGCCAAAATACAACTATATGGTGAGTCCTGTTAGTACTTCTAGTGAATCAGTAAAACTGGGAGCAGTCTGGGGACTCCAAATTAAACATGTCACTTAAATTCTGGCCAATGAGAATGAACAGAAGTCAACTTTTGGGTCACATCCTTTAAACAATTGTTTGGTTCTCCTTCCTCCTTTCCTCCTTTCCTTCTTCCTGTGTGCTGAATTGTGGGTGTGGTGCTTGCCAGCTAGCTTCAATCAGATGGAGAAGGACCATACCCTAGAGCAGAGGTTGGCACTTTTTTTTTTTCTGTGAAGAGACTATATGGTCTCTGTTGAAATTACTCATCTCTACCATTCTAGCACCAAAGGAGCCAGAGAATACATAAATAAATGTGTGTAGCTGTGTGCCAATAAAACTTTATTTACAAAAACAAGTAGGGGGCCAAATTTGGCCCATCAGCAGTAGTTTGCCAACCCATAAACTAAGCTAGGCTGTAGTAACAAGCAGCACCAAAATCTCAAAGCCCAGACGTACAGACAAGTTATTTCCCCCGCATGCGACATGGGTTCGGTCTCCAGCATGGGCTGGAGGCGCAGAGCAGGGCTTTGCTCCACAAAGTTACTCTGCACCACACAGCACTGCCATCTCTGTGCGTTTCTATTTATGAAGCTGTGGCATGCTAAATGGATACTTTATAAATAAGATAAAATCTCAAGTCCTTCATGGTCCTTGACATAGGAACTTGGAATCCTAAATAATCTACTGGGGTAGAGCTTCTTACATCCTTCCTATGTTGGGAAAAAAATTAACTTGTAACTTGTTTGAGGTACTAGAGATCAGCTTAGCCTATAACTTCATACTCCTAGTTCAATTCTTAATGATCCTGTAAGGGGAAGTCTCCGATGGTGTAATTCAACCACCTCCACATACTATCCATACAAATCCTGAGAAATATACATTTCATGTGTATATCTATTACAACTACTTTCCTGAATTATTATTTTTCACCATCAATAACCCATGAGTTCTTGAGAGGAAGGACCATTTATGGCCATATCTTTGATCCCTATCACACTGTGTACTATGTAACAGGATTAAAAACAAAATTGTTGGTGTGGCTAATCAAGTACACTTTGCTTCTTGTGCTTGTTATTACTCATTTGCCCATATAGTGAATGGTGTCCCTGGCAGTCAAATGAATGAAGCAGCATTGCCATCCAGTCAGAGCTCTACCCTGTAGCATTCCCCTAAGGCCCTCCTATCTCAGCCATATTTCAATGGGAAACTCACTTTAGGGGTACACATGTCTCACTTTACAGGTGCACATGTTTTAGGCCTTACATAACAACGCAATAGAACAGAATATACACTGAAAGGATATTTATATCTTACTCCTAGAATCAGGTCCAGAATTTTAAAATTTTTCCCAATGAACTTTGTGTTTACTTATCATACACAGCACTATACTTCCTCCTCTGTGAAAATAACAATGCCAGAGATTTCCCAATAATTCAGGTGCTGTCACTTTCAAGAGTATGTTCTAATGTAGCTAATGGACAAATGACACACACTGGGACTTGTCATGCTTCTGAAGGACAAAACTGACCACTTTAGGGCAAGAATATCTGGCTCTTATACATACTCCAATGCCTGCTCCACTGCACACACTCACTGCTCTTACAATAGAGTTCCAAAACCTTCCCATAAATCCTCCTCTATTTTTGGAAACAGTCCCAAGGGGCCTGTTGAAACTATAGTTTCTTTATTTACATAATTCCTCTTTCTTTCCCCATAGCCATGCCTGAGTGTTAGTCCTCTAGTGGATTCACCTAAAAATTGTGTGAAATAAAGGGTTAATCATAACTGGGAGCCACCAGGTACAGCTCAGAACATGTCGTTAGAGTAGGCTTTCCTAATGCAAAGGTTTTAGGTGTACTCCCTGCAGGGTATTAATTTCTTTGTGACTGACTAGATTGTCTTCTAGAGTTCATATTAAGCACACCGCATGAATCATTGTTTGGTTATGAATGTTCACATGGTTCCTATCATGGCTATCTTTTCTGGTACCTGTCTTCAATATGGAGGTGGCATTGACCCCTTTTAAGGTTCCATTTCCAGGAAACTTGTCTGCCACTCACAACGTAGGCCTTCAGGACACACTTCCTTGTGTTACTCAGTGTTCCCTTATACAAACTATTTTTATCTTCTCATCTCAGAGATAAGGTTCTTGAGATCTGAAGTTTTCGCCAAAGCAGTTAACTTAGCACAGTTGTATTGCAGCTACTCAAAAAATACTTGTTAATTGGTGGGTTTTTAAACATTGTAAGAGTGAGGAAAAGTGAACACCATGATACAATGAACATGAATGGTGTAAAAACCAATTTTATGGTGGCTGAGGTTTTTCAAAGAGCTTCAGTGCTTTCACCTCAAGAAGTTCCCAGGATGCCAGGCCTGCAGCCAGAGTTCCCAGGGAAGTAAGAATACAAGTTAATAGAGCTCAGAACACTCTCTAAATGCAGTTACTGTTCTAAGAATTCACAATACTAAACTATGGATTCTGAACTTCAGGATAAAGTCATACTCAAATGCCCACATTCGCTGTCCAGAAAGAAAAACCCAAGTCTGTACTGTTTGACAAGTTAGAAGAACGGCCCCAGCCTTCAACAGATGTCTTCAGTGACCGAGCCTGGGTAGGACATTCTGTGGCTGTTCTTGGATCCCAGCACAAGGTCATGTAGGGTGAGTCACGTGGGGCCTGAGAAAAACCAGATGCTTGGGAAAAAAGTCACAGGCGATACTGGAAATACTGTATGGTCTAGACTGAATGCTTCAGTGGTCTTAAGATAAACAAAGTAGGCCAAGGGTGAAATGTGTGAGCTCAGTCAGCTTTCCCCAGGAGAGTTCCAGCTCCTATCTTCAGGAAACAGCTAAGGCCCGTTTATGTGACCACAGTCAAACTTGGCATGCACTTTCCTTGCTTTCTGATGGGTGTACTTGATTTTAGAGGACGTCACATTGCCATCATAAGCATTGCCCCAGATTCCAGGGCCTGATCTTAGGATGTATGGAGAGGAACTCTCCACAGGTGTTTCCTTCCTACAGAAGGTGGTAACTGAGGTAACAGCTGCAGCTCTCCTCAAACATTACCGGGGCAGGTCGGTGCTGATGGTCAGCACATTCACCGTGGGTAGATTTGCAAAGGTTGAGGGAGGACTGCCTGGGTGTAGGAGAGGTCTGACTTAGTGCTTTAGGTGTCTTGTCCAGATGGTGTCCGAGAGTGTTACCCTTCACACAGACATGAGCCGTCATCAGCACAAATCATTTGGCAGAGTAGGAAAAAACGCTCCAAAACTAGTGCTTGCAAAAGTGTCTCTCAATACTGTTCCCTTCCATCAAAGTATAAGGACCTGTCCATTCTCTGATATTGTCAGAACAAGGGCGCTGTCCAGCTGGGCTCACTGACCTGTGCGTAAGACATTGCCAGAGCATTGTCTCAGCATTCCCAGGGCAAGTTCCTGAGTTGGCTTTGTCTCCAATCATCCTGTTTCTGACCCTCACTTTGATCCTTTGGCTCCTGTTCAACTCAGCTCCTCCGGCCTGATGAGCTTTTTGATTTATGATTCTTTTGGGTTGACTTAACTGGACTTTTAATTAACTTTCTTCCTCTGATAGTTCCATGCAAGCCCTGTTGGCTTCCTTCCAGGATCCCCTCCCACACTTGTAGACTCTTCTCCAGGGCAGCCCTGATTGGAGATGAACTGACTCCACCGTCCCACCCTCCACATGACTTTGCCTAGGAGGCTGCAGAAAGCAGTCTTAATACTTAAAAGACCCCAATTTTCTATCAATAGTTAGAGTATCATAATTTTAGTATATTAATTAAAATAATGTTGAAACCACCAAACTCTTTAAAGTCCATAGGTGGCAAGCATCAATTAAGGCACCTTCAATTGACCTCAATGAGAAAGTACACTTTTTTAAAAATATATTTCTATTGATTTCAGAGAGGAAGAGAGAGGGAGAGAGAGAGATAAAAACATCAATGGTGAGAGAGAATTATTGATTGGCTGCTTCCTGTACACTCCCTACTGGGGGATTGAGCCCACAACCCCTGCCCAGGAATTGAACCGTTACCTGGTAGATTCTCAACCAATGAGCCACACTGGCTGGGCAGGCAAGTACACTTTTAAATCCTCGGGGGAGGGGGGCGAGAATCTATGCTTGAGATCCCAGGCTTACAAGTGGAATTCAAAATTAAGCTGGTGATCTATTAACACAGAGGCAGCATGTAGAACTAATTTTTTAAAATGAAGAAATGCAAGTCTTCTGAAGAAAATCAGGGAAAAGTGTATCCACATGACCATAATGTAAGTCAATGTTCTGAGCACTAATGCAGTGCCTTTCAGATTGTCTGCTTCTTGGGCAGCCGTATTAAAATACCTGAATCTACATTCCCAAGATAAATTGAATTTTTCATGCCTCTCAGCCCTCATATGGAAAATTAAGAACTGTAAGTAAGTAGTAATGTTTTTCTTTGTTTTGTTTGTGTGTGTATTTATTTGTTTACTTGTCCAGCATTGCCTCTGTGAGGTTCCAGTTTGCTCAGTGAAGAATCAAGCATCTTACAATTTCTTCCCCTTGGACTTGTGGTTCCACTGTGCCTTCTGCCCAGAAAAACTCCCCCTTTCATCTGTTTTTCCAAATCCAACCAGGTTCTACACTTTCCCTGAAGCTTTTTATGACTGTACCAGCCAGCTATATTTTGCTTTATCTTTTGAAGTCTTACATTGCTCAGTGTTCTTCTAGCATTGCTTATTTGAATCAAGTACAGTTTCATGAAAATTTACCTAGGGGTACTGATTAACATATAAACTCACCTAGTATTGCTTTCTACTGAAATATAGGTCCTAAGTTAGTAATTTGGATTTGTTATTTGTATAATTTCTTAGTTCTAGGATTAAAAAATGGCCTCTTTTAGCCCTGGCCAGTGTTGCTCAGTTGTTAGAGTGACAGGTGCGATTCCTGGTCAAGGGCAAATATCTGAGTTGCAGGATCAATCCACGCCCACCCCGTCAGAGCATGTGTGGGGGGCAACCAATTGAAATGTGTCTCTCACATCGATGTTTCTCTCTCTAAATAATAAAGATGACAGCTGAAATTAATGTCCCTTCCACTCTCTCTAAAAAAAGAAAAAAGAAAAAAAATCAATGGAAAACATATCCTCAAGTGAGGATTAACACCAAACAAACAAAAATACTTCCTTTCAAAATGAATTGTGAACTGCCAGTTTCTGGACCATATTCAATGCAAGAAGTGGTTTTTCCCCTCTCAGAGTTTTGGATTGCCCAATGCTTTAAAGTTAAATTATTATATATTCAATATTTTTAAATTGGGAGATTTCACCAACAATATATATCTGTACCTTTTCTTCAACTATCCGAATATTTGGCAGCACTGGGGCCTCCTGATCACTTGTAGGAGCAAGCACTCAATCTAGACAGGCTCTAGTCCTTATGTCACTCATGTTTCCATAGCACCCTGTGCCCAATGCCTTCCATCATCTTCCAATCATTTCACTTCACTCATTTGCCTTGTCTGCCTCGCCTCCATAGTATCTGAGCTAGCAAAGTCCCTCCTCACCAAATTGTTTTTGACCAGTTTGGCTCTATTCAAATTTTAGTAGCAATTTTTAAACTTCCTCTTATCTTCACTTTAGGCATCAAAATTCTTCTACTTAGCTCCCTGGCTGCTAAGAGTCTTCAGAACTTCATAGAAACTTAATTTCAAAAGCTCTTAAGTATGTACTTTGAAATAATCTGTCTTTTTAACTCTCTTAATTACTAAAACACTTCAAACACACTGTTCTCTCTCTATCTCTGTTGTGTGTGTGTGTGTGTGTGTGTGTGTGTTTAAAATAGAAACTGACTTCTGATCCATATTGCCTGCTGTTTGGTTTGCCTGCTCTGTTTGGTTTGGCCTAAGTTAGAAAGAGCTAGATGGTAGCATCGGCCCTACCCATGTCCCAAACTGTAGAGTGCTGACTTTTCAATTAAAATTGAGACATTTTCCACAAATTTGACAGTCCCACTGGCATTCCGCATTATAGGAAGTCAGCTCTAAAAACAAGACTGATACCTACATAGACCACACAGTTGTCATGATCTTCGCTCAGAATTGGGCCCAAGGAACCAATCTGACGCTCATGGAACAGCCTGGAGACTGGCTGTGTAGCTCAGCACATTCTCTCCCTGATCCGGTCTGTAGATATGCAGTCAAATCTCCTGACACTCAGAGCTAATGGAGTTCAGCTACTAGAAGGTCTTTGGAGGGCAATCAGGTGCTATTAAAAATATGCTAATAGCAGCTTGTGATCTAGCAGCAGGACCCCAGGATTTGGGGTTGGCATGGCAACTGCCAGCAACTAGTTCTGGCAGAACAGGAACAACGGGAAGAAAGAGAATGAGCTGCTTAAATGCAAGTGTTAAGGAAAAATGTGGAGCACAATTGAGGATCACAGAGAATGTTTGGTGCCCTCAGCAGTGAAAACAAACACACACACCACACACGCACACACACACACACACACACACACACACACACACACACACACACACACCACAAAACCTGAAAGTGAAATTAATGCCTTTCATTTTGCTGTGGCAATAGAAGGAAAGCCAGCCACTAGGGAAAATGTAGTATTTAGCATGATGGTTTCATAGAGCAACCTATGACGCTGTTGAAATCTGTGTGTTTCAGATGTGGATGACAGAAGTGTCATATGTGTATGTCTCTCCTCGCCAAGGCTGAAAGGAGAGGTCTGACAGGGAACAGCTTTTAGCAATCTACTATATCAAAGGCAGTGCAGATGGCTGGTTTTGCTTTTAGCTTAACTGAATGTCAAAGGAAAAAATGGGCTCCCTCACAAGCACATATCCAACATGCAGAAAAAGAGTGAAACTGGGGCTTGTACCCAGGTGCATATCAATTACCGGGCAAAGCTACTGTATGTTTAAATGTGTACACACACATATACATTCCTGTATTTTAGATGTGCCCTACGCTCTTTCCCCGCGTTGCCTGGAGCTGGAAGTTTCATAATAAGTCAGCCTCTGCCACCGTGGGCTTGAGACCACACAGAACAAGATTCTTTCCTGCTTTTTTCCATTGCAAAGAGTAAACGCCGTTGGAAATGATTTCTTGTGGTGGGGATGGACAAAAAGCATGCTAAGTTCACTGTCTCCATGAGTCTTGCTAGCTGATGTGGCTGAGGGGGATGACAGAAAAAAATAATGTGAAAGGGAACTATCTGAGACAGACTGTGATGGGAACGACTCCAGGAAAACAGAGGTAATATATCTGCAGCCAGCACAGCGACTCTCCCGTGCCGAAGATGAAAATAAAGTCAGCAATGCAGAAAGTTGGCATGCACATCTCTGGGGGTTGAGAAAAAAAGGAAACAGAGAGTCAGATGGACCATGAATTAAGTTTGGGAATGTCAAGAGGACCCTGGGAAAATCCATGACGGCGCAAAGAACAATCTGTATGCCTGCATGCCGAAGAGTAGGAGCAGACCAAAGAAGGAATTCAATCGCTCAAAGATGTATGTCTCAATCCGCAGTCCTTGGCTTCACCTGAAGCCCCTAATTTGGGAAAAAGTGTTTTGTCCTTTGAAAAATACACTTCTTAAATGCCTTAGGCATAACTTCCTTCACTTAGTCACTTCCTTCCTTCTCTTTGGTACAATAGTCCCTTAAAGAAAAACCAGGGGGCGGGGAGAGCTGGTGGAAATGCGCACCATTGGAAACAATTGCTATTGTCCTGGATGTGTCTAATCTAGCAGAGACTCACAGGTGTCCTGCTGCTGAGAGCGTGGACCTATCTATGGCTTCATATAAATAACATCTGTGGAGTCAAGACATTGTGGGGACAGGCTGAAGTTTGTATAATTTGGGGAGTCCCATTAAAAAAATACAAATAATTATAATACAAAATTGCTATGCCCCTCCAAGAGCCTCGGAAAGGGCATGGACAAGTGAGGGACCATATCGGGTAATACTCATTACCCGATACATATTACTATGTCAACACCTGTGGGAGCAGGGGAGCGCCTTTCCAACAGGGGTCCTGTGGCAAAGAAAAATCAGGTTTATTTATTCTTTTTTATTTAAGCAGTCATAGCCTGGGCTTAAAACACCCAAACTGTTGTCTGCTCATTAGACTAAATTCTTTGCATCCTGTACTGCTGTTAGCACTTCCTAAGGAAATGGGCTGAAATTCCAAGATAATATCACTAAGAAGCCAGATGTGACAGGCATATTCCTAGGGACAAATGACTGTAGTATTTCATGTAAAATTAGACACAGTCTCTTGGTCTTCCAACAGATCTGATGGTGATGCATGTCATTAAAAAATGATAGAAGTCAAAAAGTTCATCTTGAATCCTTCTAGGGTGCCGAAAGTAGGCAGCTCATTGCTTATATGGTAAGTACAAATTAAATTAGGACTAATTAGGAGCGTGGGGCTCCTAAAGAGTGATGACTTAGAAAGCAGAGCACTAAGGTTATAACAGGAGTGCTTTGTTTAGGAATCACAGAAACAACGGTGATTAAGCTCCACAGGAATGTAAGTGGGCCAGTGTCCTTACTGTCATCATCAGGGATGTTTTCCTCTTGGGGCCCCTCTAGGGCCTTCCTTTCCTCTGCAGTTGCTGGTGTCCTGCATAAGGGATGTAAATGAATGACAAGAACTTTCTTCTGCAAGGGCACCCTCTTGTGGGAATCTCATTCATTATCTTGCAAGGGAAGGAGCCATATATAGTACAGTTCCTTTGGGGGGGGATTGGGGGAGAGAGGAGGTAACATTCCAAACCCCGGTGGGTGCCTGAAACTGTGGATAGTACCAAACCCCGAATGTACTATGATTTTTCCTATACATATGTACCTGTGACAAGTTTAATTTGTATGTTAGGAACAGTAAGAGATTAATAATCTATATTAATAAAAGGATAATATGCTAATTAGATCGGATAGACTGAACGTCATTCTGGATGTCCTTCCTGACAAAGCCGGGGCATGGCCTACCTGCAAACTGCCCACGGCTCCTCACCCAGCTGGCCCTGACCCCAGCGAGGGCCCCCCCACCCCAATCCAGGGCCCCCTTCAGGGCAGGCCAGCTGGCCCCCAACCGTGCACCAGGCCAGAAAGCGGGCGGGAACAGCCAATCTCTTGGTCCCTTCTCCCGGCCGTCAGGCACCAATCAGCTGATGGCGAACGGGGAACCAGGGGTGGGTGGGGGGTGGCACGGAAGGGGAGTCCGGGCCAGCTCAGGCAGCTGGAGAAGATGGCCCTGGTTGCAGGCCAGGCCTAGGGACTGTACCCATGCATGAATTGTATGCGCTGGGCCTCTAGTAACTAATAATAAAATAGAATAATAATAACAATATACTGTAATAAAAGTTGTAAATGTGGTCTCTCGCCCAAAATACCTTATTGTACTGTATTCACCCTTCTTCTTGTGATGATATGAGATAATACAGTGGCTACTAAGTGACTACTGTGTGGGTAGCATGTACAGTGTGAATACGTTGGAGATTTCATCACAGTCCTCAGAATATTGTGCAATTTAAAACTTATAAATTGTTTATTTCTGGAACTTCACATTAAATATTTTTGGAACATGGTTATGCCTGGATAACTGAAATGACAGAAAGCGAAACCATGGAAAGGGGGGACTGCTGTACCACCCTGTTGCCTTACACAGGAACAACTGTGAAAATTTATAATGTTTCCTATAAAGCCTTAAGCATCAGGTCTCATCCAGAAATGATCACCCCTCTCTCTTCTCACTGTGGTTAAACTGATGTATTTCTTGATTCTATTAGATCCATTTCTCATCAAGCTAAGTGAGCGTCCTGAACACAAACTGCTTGCACCCGGCGTGGACATTCTGAACTCTCCCAAATGCACAAAATCAATTTGTTGCTTACTTGCCTCTGTCCTTGCCTTCACCCTTCATTCCCTCAAAGTCTCTCAACTCAACTTTTGCCTCCAGGTACTCTCACAGGCTATTTTCTCCATCTGCACTGTGCTTCCTCCTAACTCTCTTCACATCTTCCTCAGGTCACAGCCTCAAAGCCTGGGGAGGGCTGCTCTTCTCCAGCATGGAGATGGTGTAGCTCTCATACGCTCCTATTATAGCTCTTATTGAACTCTATTTTGATCCCCGAAGGCAGAAATTCTGTCTGTTTCTACCTATTTTGTTCCTGGTTGTGACGCCAGTGCCCAGCCTGTTGTCTGTCACTTAACAGATGGTAAGTAGGTATTGGTTGATGAATAAATGAGTGAGTGACACATAAACAGACACCATTCTGACACTACACACATACTTGTTAGCCACTAATGCATACACATTCAGCTCAATTTGTAAGCAGTATATGATTACTACTAATATATTTATAGAGTAAAAGTCACCCAGTACCAGCTATGTGTCAAACACAGAACTCAGCAGTGTAGAAGGAATTAGTGGAGAAAGAAAGGAGAAGCAGGATGATAAGCAGGGAAGAATGGTGTCTTCAATGCCAAAGGAGAAGAGAGGTTCACCCAGGAGAGGACTGATCGGATAACGCTTAACCTGCTGACAGCAAAATGCTTAAAGGCTTGCCTGGTTAGGTAGTCAAGGTTAGAAACATTCTTACAAGCAATTCCAGTTAAGTGGTGAAAACGACTGGCTTGCAATGCTATTTTAATCACATTTCAAGGTTTCCATGAAGAGTAAGGAAGGAGTAGGCACTGTTATGTCTGTTGCAAGAAAGCTCCCCAAGCAGTTGTTAGTTTTTATTAAATCTTGGCCTTCATGTGGCCCTAGCGAAAGGTTCTGATTTGTCTGGTCCCCTGTTCAGGACCCCGGTGGAGCTTCATATCCCCCAAATGTCCCTGCCTCCTTTGAACACATCTCATCAAGCTTCTTTGGTTTCTCTTTGGGCTCAAGAAACAATCTAAAATTGTAAAAGTGCACTTTGGAGAAAGTAATTGTGAATGACTAAAGAAGGTCTCCTGGCCTTAAAGTGCTGTGATCATGAGCTTTAAAACCTGCAAATCATATGATAATTATTCCTGAAGCGCCTTGGCAGCCCTTAAATATAATTACCATGTAATCTGCAAGGCATGTAATGTTTTCAAAACAAACAGGAATGAAAAAGAAAGCTAATAAGCCCCTCCCTTTTTTATTAGCACAGCCCTACTCTGAGGTCAAAGGGACCAACAGGGGCAGCAACAGGTCATGTCCAAGAGCGCCTCCTTCAGGTGGGAGGTCCGTCATTTAGTAATCCATCCTGACAGCCTTGTTTACCTGCTGGCTCAGAACCCTGATTCTATGCCTTTGTGCTTTGTTTCCTCTTTCAGACATTGCAAGTGACTCCTGCATTCCTTACACGAAATATCCAAGCGAGTCCTAAGGATTTAAAGATGAACTCAGCGCGAATTAACGTCATCAGGCGTGGTGGACAGAGGCTCTTCAGTTTGCTTAGATTGCATGTGGAAAGGGGGAAATCAGGATTTGGAGGTCCATAGGCCTGCAGGTTCTGCTCCTCACTCAGGAGGAGGATTTACCTGTCCTCGTGGCGAAGGCTATGGTGGTGACCTATCTCCTCTGGAACCATCAGTGCCCTGGTATGAACTGGGGCAACTATGTTTAAGAAACAAAACACAACACAATTTTACAGCTCAGGGCCGGAGGCCAAGAAAGGCTAATCATGTGGCTATTTGGGGAGACATTCAGTGAAAGGTAATTTTGAAAACAGCAGCATGTTTCCATCCCAGAAGAGTTCATTTAGCTGCAGTAGTGGCTTGCCTGCGTGGATAGCAGATGAAATCATTAGATTGTGAGGGCCTCCAGGATAGAGGCTGTGCATTAGTCCGCTCCATGTTACAGGGCACAGGTCCTGACACAGAGTGATCAAAAGTTTTAATTCAACTATCATGTATATTGACAAATATTTGTCTCGTTTTTCCATATTTTCTCTAGCTTTTCTTATCATCTCAAAGTCACTGACAACCTCAGGGCAATAACACAGCTAGTAAATAAAGCAATCACAATTCTAAACTGACTGAGAAAAAATTTGTAAATATATTACCAACTTTTGGTATATTGCAATAATGGATCACATACGTTGAAAAAATTGAAAAGGTAATAAGAAGACTATTACATATTTGTTAGTTTATAAACCGGCCCCTGTACACAGAGGGCAAGGAGAGACTGAAGACAGAGGTGGACCACTCCAGATTGGCAGGCAGCAGGTTCAATAAGCAAGGAGCTACGAGGCTTGGCTTGGGCAGCCTCAAGATAAATAGATCTATGCACCTGTTTGCCAGAATCTTAAAGTTTACATAGAGACCTTAACGGGGCTCAGTCATGTATGGCATCCAGATGGTCTCAACAACACATTGCTCTCTCAAGGCTGCGTCCTTGAAAACAGCCCCGGCTGTGGAAATGGTGGGCAGAGTGTACACTCCAAGGACAGGGAGAAAGGAAGGAGCCTCAGATAGCCGGGTCCAGCCCGAGGGTCCAGCAGCTGTCACATCCTCTCGATGACCTCCTCCAACAATACCCAGTTTGAATTTGGGTCCGAAATCTCTTCTTTGACACTAACAACCTAAAAAAGTTTAAAATAAGCTTTGTCATACTGTGGAATAGTAAAAGTGCATTTTAGTTTTTCCAAAGGTATTTGATTTTATTCAAATAAGAGTTGAAATTACAGATTTTCAAAGCTGCAAGGAACTTTAAAGGTTCCTTATTACAGATGTGGAAATTGAGGGAGAAAGAGCCCACAGCTGCCTTGTGCAGAACTGGTGTCTGCTAGAAGTCAGTGACTCCTTTCTCTTTCCTCTGCTCTTGTGTGCGTCTCTTCCCCACCCCGCTAAAAGCATAGAAGTTTTCCTGACTGGTTGCGGGAACTTGGGATCCATCAAGATAGTCTTTTGATAACACACCTGAAAACAAATAGAACATATGCTTGTAAATTTTCAGAGTACTGTGTTTTGGGAGGCAAGTAAAATTATCCCATATGTGTCCATTTTACTCTTTATTGTGCATATTTAGAGCTAGAGAAAATCTCTAAGAGAATAGACAGGAATTGTTTTGTTGCCTGCTACCCTCTGGATATGCCTATATTATTACTTCAATATTTGGTTAGGAGAAGTATTAGGGAAATGTGATAATTACTCAACTGCAAAAATTAACTCAGGGAAGCATTTCGGAGAGACAATTAG
>NW_006285040.1:6919196-6935202 GCF_000327345.1 Myotis davidii
GTTTTTCTGTGGTTGGGGTTTAGTGTTGAAAGACAATAATGATGATCGAGTTGTGCATATTGCAAACTTGACTGCAGTGGCTCATGAGTGGGATCTGCTTGTGTGAATGCCAACTGGCAACTGGCAATACATGTTCAATGAAAGAATAAATGATACTCTTATCCCATAAAATGTTGTCCATGTCTACAAAAATTTAAAGAAGTATTAAGATGATGTTTTAACTCAATATGATGAAGAATTTTCTCAAATTACTTTTGTTTATTAGTAAAATGGAAGATAATTATTTTTTTAAAAGGGTTATCTGTCTTGTAGAATATTTATTCTCCTATTCTTTGTGCCAGAGAGGCCATAAAAATCATACTAAGGAATCTAGTGGAGGGCATAAATACAGGATGGGCAAAAGTAAGTTTACAGTTTTTTATGTCTGGGAAAATAATGCAATAATTAATAAATAATAATACAGGAATAAACTCTGTGTTTTGCTTACTCACATCTGTAAACCAACTTTTGCCCTATCTTGTATACGTGTATGATTCCTTCTTACTCTAACATTCAATGATTCTGTGGTAAATATACACAAATTATTCAGTGTTATTCTCTTATTACATCTTTCTTCAATTTCTCTTTTTCTTAAATCAAAAACTTTTATCAAGCCCTAGCTGGTTTGGCTCAGTGGATAGAATGTTAGCCTTTGTATGGAAGGGTCCAAGGTTAGATTCCAGTCACAGGCACATGCCTAGTTGCAGGCTCAATCCCCAGTAGGGGGCGGGCAGGAGGCAGCCAATCAATGATTCTCTCTCATCGTTGATGTTTCTATCTCTCTCTCCCTCTCCCTTCCTCTCTGAAATCAATAAAAATATATTTTAAAATATTTTTTATTAAAAGATTGATGTAATTATGCTACATGAATACAATATGTATATATATATTCAAGCTAGGACATGTATTCATATAGCTAGAATATATATTCATATATTTCTGCATATGAAATAATTTTTAAAATTCCAAGACCTTGTTTATGTAATTGATTTATTTGGGTATCAATTAATTTCTTTTATCTACCATGAAATTAATAAGCAATTGCCAAGGAGTGACATTTGGTAATTAAGATCAGCAAAATGCCCTAATCGACTATTTTTATTCCATTATTAGTGAAAGGGATTTGTTACTTGGTGATTCCATCTACAACTTGGCAATACTTCTATACACCATTGACACTGATAAAAATATATAGTTATGAGCCTCAAGTGGAAGTTCATATATGAATTTTTTCCTCACATTTTATTTCTCAAGGAAATAATAACAGGATAAATATTCTTACAGAACTTAGAGTTTTCAAAGAAATTTCAAATATTTATTAGAAATAGTGCTTTTTATATTTTATTGTAACCTCACAACAATCCTGCTGTTATTAGCAATTTATTGTTAAGAACACAGGTTTAGAGCAGTTGAGTGACTTGCCCAAAGTTGCCCAAATAGTAAGTGATTGAGTTGAGATTGAAAGCCCAGTTTTCCAAGTCCTTATTCTACATTCCTTTTCCACTGCACTAATAATTGATAAATGTTCTCAGCAGCTTCTTCAAAGAGGTAATCAAGTTAATAACAGGGTTCTTTGATTTCTATTTGAACGTTCCTCAGTGTAAGATGTAGACATGTGATAAATATAAGTACTAGAAAATAGGCCCTACAGAAACAGATTGATTTATAGTTTTTCAAAGACCTTTAAAAATTAGAACAATGAATTTAACTTTATAATAAACATAATTAGGAAGCACTTAAATGCTCACAAGTTCTGCTACTATATAAGGAAATTATAAATCAAACTGTGTCATAATCCCAAATAGGTACATATCATGACTAGATCCATAGGAATTCAAAAATAACTGGTTTTATTTTTAAATTTTATTTAGTAGAGTCTAATTATTTAATTAATCTTTCCATTATTTGGTCATGTTTTTGACATAGCAGAGGTGAGGCCTCTGTCTAAGGAAGCATAAATACGCAAAGTAAAATTGAAGAATTCAGTCCAATGTATTTGAGTTTTCTTAGGTGAATCTTGCTAGCCCTTTTTTATATTTGACTTCAGGATCTGCTCTTTGATCTTAAGCTTCTTGAGCACTGAAACTATACATAGATTATATTTTTCTCTAACATGCTGTAAGAACAAATGAGTGGTTTAATATATGTGTATTGAATGGAATAAAACATCAAACAGATGAGCTTCCACAATATCCTACTCTATGACCTTTGGTGATTTTCTATAGCTATTGCAGTTTCTCAACAAAATTCGAGCCATTCCTTTCAACATGGATAACCACTGCTTCTTTCCTAAAATCATCTTATCCCATGGCTTGGGAGCACTTCCTCCTGGTTTCCAACTCTCTCTCTTTCTTTGTCTTTCCCTTTAATGTTGGTGCTTCCCAGGACCCTCTTCCCGACGTCCTCCTTTTCCCTTTCTACATTATCCATGGGTATCTTCATATGCTAATAATTCTCACATTTATATCTGCAGCTCATAACTTTTTTAAAAATATATTTTTATTCAATTCAGAAAAGAAAGGGAAAGAGATGGAGAGATAGAAACATCAACAATGAGAGAGAATCATTGATCAACTGCCTCTTGCATGGCCTCTACTGGGGATCAAGTCAGTGCCTCTTGCATGTGCCCTGACTGGGAATTGAACTCTAACCTCCTGATTCATAGGTTGATGCTCAACCACTGAGCCACACTAGTGGGCTGCAGCTCATAACTTTTCATTGAGTTCTAGACCCATATCTAGCTGCCCATTGGATAGCTTCACATATTCACTTGAATATTCCGCAAACATCTCAAACTGAATTTATTCTCTTTCTCTTATTATATCCACCATTCACTTAGTCTTCCAAGCCAGAAACCCTAGAGTCCTGGACTTCTTCTGCCGCTATTTCCCACCCTCTAGGAGCCACCATGTCATGGTGAATCTGCCTCCTTAATATTTTCTTATATTGGTCTCTTTTCTCCATCCCATTGCACAGCTTCTATAGAAGCTCCTATTAATTTCTCTTAAATGATCTGGCCTCCCAATGCTATTGTCCTGAGTTCTTGTTATAACATGAAAATATGATCAGGTTTCTCCTGGCTTAAATTGTAACTTATTGGCTCTCTCTTGACCTCCAGATAAAATCCAACTTCTCAGCAGAACCTTATAGCCTTCCATGATTTGGCCCTTTCTCCCTCCTTTAGCTTCCTCCCTTGCCCCCATGCTTCAGTGCAAGCCATATTAATGTACCCCCCCCCCAATATATGCTATTCCTTATGTTTACATGCCATTGCAGATGTCTCATACTGAAGGCCAGAAATGAAGAAAGGAGGTCAGGAGTTCATCACTCACTCTAGCAAATGGAAGAAGCAAGACATCCAGGGACAATACGGGTACTGACAGTTACCTAAAGGAGAGGAAAGCAGGCCAGGGCCTAGGGATCATAGAAAATGAGAGTGGGGTTTAGAAGTTGGAATACCCTCATGAGCTTCTGCAGGAAGAGGAAAGTTAAGGGAAGTGCCTGGGAAGAAAGAGAAAATGCCATTACTCACAGCCAACTTGATAACTAAGGAAACCATGAATCCTACTTGACTTTCTGATTCCCATGGTTCTTCAGTAGGCATCGGATAATAACATCTCACTGATCTTTTCCTGCCCTTTTCTTCCATAATGTATAACAAAATTAATATTAGCTAGTATTTACAATGAATTTAATAGGCACCAAACATTTATCTTGTTTTATATAATGTCTTATTTAATTCTCACATCAACCTTAAGAGACAGATGGTCTTATTCCCATTTTATAGATGAAGGCAGTGATGAACGTGGGCCAAATGACCTGATATAACTTTCCAAGCTTGCACAGCTAGAAGGAGGAAGAATTTGATCATATATCTGTCTAGAATCAGATTTAAAGAAAATTGACATCTCCTGGACAGCCTAGCTCTGTTATCTGTGGGTGAAAACTTTGTTTTCATGGAACATGTTTTTATTATAAGACAATTATTTTAAGATTGATACTAAATTTATTCAATTTTGTTAGATTATATTTGTTAGATTATCAACTTTTCCTTTGCAGAAGAAACACAAGTTGAGAAATGGTTAATAGTGGCAGTTTGAACTATCTAAACTGAATTGAATTTAATGCAAAGCTAATTCAATCAATCAATTCAATGGCCTTGTAGAGACATAACCTTTTCCATGAGAGAACTAGAAATACAATTTATTAATGACTTTATTCCAAACCTCTATGTGTATAAACAAAAGTCTTAACCATGAAGGACATCCAAAGATATGAGCCACTATGAACCAGACTTAGTAGAATGTATTAGTGGCCATGCCTTACTGGCATCCAAGTTCAGTGTCACACTAAATTAATAATAGGTCAGCTGTATAAGAGCAGAGGGGTTTTTTTAGCATCTAAATGTGCACCCTTTTTTCTTTTCCCTATACCAAAGATATTTAGGAGGAAATATTGTTAAAACCAGTTTCAATAGCAAGCTTCTCACAAACATGACATCAGAGCCTCAGACGTAAAAAGTACTGAAAAACCATCTCAGACACCACAAGAGACTGTCCGTCTTCTCATATATATTTCTCATACAACTGATTTCCAACCTAGCATATGTACTGCCTCAATCTCCATGTGGACAAATCAGGTAATTATATTAAAAATAGACTGTAATTGAGAGAAATGAGGCAGTGGAGTAATAAAGGGGCATGAGGGAGAGATATTTGCAAAACAGGGGCCCATATTTTAATAAATATGGTGTATTTCAAAAGGCCCCACCCTCTTTGTATTTAGAAATAATTCTTATGTTTTAGCCAGAGCACAATAAATTTAGATACACATTATCATTAGGCTTGCACATAATGTTATTTCATTGTCATGTGGTGGTCTGGACATAATCAACTTTCTGAGAATTAGCAACTAAGAATTTTTAGAAACACATTAACTCTTTCATGTGAATGAGATCTGTTTGGTAACCTACTGGTGCTGTGTACAAGATGCTACATTATTGGTGAACTCAATAAAATATATTTAAAAAAATAAATAATAGCTGTGCCTGATAAATAACCCTGGGGGAAAAAAAGAGCATTTTCAATCTTAGCCATTTGGATGGCTAAGAGCTGCCGAGAAATTGTCTGGTGGTTTTAATCAAACCAGACACTAGTTCTGGATAATTCAGATCAAAAGAATGATGTTTTTTCTTACAAAGAGTCATTTGAAGAGGGAATTTAACGCCAATGTAAACCAAGTCTTTATAGCTTCCCTTTACTGTATAAGTCTCAGCTTACACAGAATCACTGATACAATGGGGCACTTTTTTTGGCTGATGGAAAATTGGGAACCATTTTGTTACTCAAATTCCTTTTCCAGGAGTCACCATTAAAGCACCCATGAAGCCTAGCCAGTGTAGCTCAATGGTTGAGTATCTACCTATGAACCAGGAGGTCAGGCTTTGATTCCCAGTCAGGGCACATGTCAGGATTTTGGGCTTGATCCCCAGTATGGGGCATGCAGAAGGCAGCCTATCAATGATTCTCTCTCATCATTGATGTTTTTAATCTCTCTTTTCCTCTCACTTCCTCTCTGAAATCAGTAAAAATATATTTAAAAAAATAAAAAGCACCCATGAAGGTTCTTCATGGTTTTACCATGCATGAGTGTCGCCAATAGAGAAAGTGGAAAACTTATTGCTAAAATTTACAAGTTAGCTAAAAATTATCCATTCTTTGAACTGGACTCAAACTGACTGGTAGTGTGTCACATTAGAATTCTAGTCACTTAACCCAAGGAGCCATGAAAAATATTCAAGTTAACAAAAAATAAAACACATGAACAAATAAAGCAAGCTGTATGTGGTGACTGGATGGGGCAAAAATAAGTGCACTGATTGACAGGCAGTTTAATAGAAAGGTCAAGTCAATGAAAATAGTCAGAATACCTGTGTGAATTGGTAAGATTTAGTTCAGTTTAACAAATGTTTATCCTGCAGTCCAAACCGTGTAATCATCATTGTACTAATTAATAGAATGAGACACCAGGCATACCTTGGAGACATGGAGGGCTCAGGTCCACTGCAATAAAGTGAATATCACAACAAAGTGAGTCACATGAATTTTTTTGCTTCCTAAAGCATATAAAAGTTATGTTTATACTGTACTGTAATATAGAGATAGACTACACAGACAACTGTAATATGCCCTTGTCTCCTAGTCTCTGTAGGTGGCTAGAATCTTATTTCCATGGTGCCAGTTAGAAAACACAGGTGGCCCAATCATAGAGAAAAGCATTTACAAACTCAGGAATCACTCAACATGCTGATACATCCCACTGATTAACTGCCTCCTGATGTCCTCCAGTACTTGATCACTAGCTCACCTCAGTCTTAAAAACCCTCCTACTCTTTGTTTTAGTGGATTTGAGTTGAGACTCAGTTCTGGTTTCTTCCCCCTATTGCAATAGCCTTGAATAAAGTTTTCCATGACTGTTTAACTTTGTCTGATATAATTTTGCTCTGACAATAGAAAGTTAACAAGTAAACAGAAGGGAAGACCTTTCCAGGCAGACAACACAGCACTGGCAAAGACCTGGAAGCACCATATTCTACTATGTATTGAGGGATATGTAGCTATATTTGCGACATATGTGAGGCTACAGTCCTCTCTGTCTACACTCCTTCTTGAATGCCCTGTGTCAGAGAATTTTCTACCTCTACCCCACCACCAGTGCCAACTAGCAATTAGGTCCACTTCTGAGAATCCCAACCATTGTCTTCCACTCTCTCCCTCCCAGCGTGGAGGAATCTTATAGAGGACCTACATCCTCAAACCTCTCTCACTACCATTTCCTTCTGTTTCCTCCATACAATAGCCTAGGTGACTAGGTTTGAATACAAACAACCCTGCCATAGTCATCACCAAGAGTAAGGAGGTACAGTTGGCTATGTGAATAGAGCATACGGAAAATAGAAAATATAAGTTAATAACTCAAGAAAATTTAGCGGACCAAATCTAACCTCCTCTGTGAGGCAGTCCTTTAGTCCCAAACCAGATTTCCAAACCTCACTTCTGCAATCCCAAAGCCCCACCCACCTCTGTTCTGGGACACTGGCACAATGAGTCCAAAAGAGCAGAATTCTCTTCAGTGTCTTTTTCCTCCAGATCTGTGACTCGAATTCTCCAGTGTCCACTAAAGTCTGTTTTATCTTCCTGATGAAAAATCCTAGAATCTAGTGTACGTCTGCCATTTTTACGGAGGGAAACTAAGTCCTAGCGATCTGTAAGCACAAACCTAAATGCATGAAGCTGGTCAATTACACAAATGGCCAGCGGCAGCCATCTTGGGGAGCCTGTATTCCAGAACTTTAAATATAGTGGATAACCCTGTATTTTAGTTCGGAATATTTAGGACCCACAGATATAGAGACTAAGAATATTTTATATCTGCAAATTAGAGCACTGACCCCTAGGTACTTAAGCCTTCCCTTGAACTTGCACAGGCTGCTCAGATGAGTATCTGGTGTAAGTGTAAAAAAAAAATACTCAAACCTGTAAAGAATTTTTGTGAGTTTATTTGAGCCAAACTGTCCACACTTGCCAGGAAGCAGAATCTCAACGTATTGGGATGGTGCTCTGGAGAATGGCAGGTTTTCACCTTGTTTTATACATGACAATCAGAGGAGGAGATGGAAGTGGGTTACATGAACTCCACTGGGGATAGATTAGGGGGGCAGGAGAAAGCAAAGGGGGGGGAGGGATCTCTGGGATTGGATAAAAAGTAAAACGAAGATACAAATTTCTCTGACTTAGGTTGGTACAGGATAGTTAACAGTCAACAATTAACATGATAACAATAACAATGAAGGAATTTATGGTCTCTGTCCTGGCACCCTGGTGCATTTTGTTGTGCCCTGAGGAGTCTGAAAAAAAGGGAAGTTACCAGTTACCCTGACATTTCACAGTTATCTTATCTTTTTAGATGCAAAAAGACAATAGGCTCAGTAAAGATTGAAGTTGATCTTTGTCAAGGAAGATACTGGCCTAGGACAAGGCTACCCACTATAAATTGTTTTTTAATTAAAGGTTTTTAATTTCAGACTGTCCTTTGTGGTTACTTTAGGTCTCTTGGGTTTGCAAGGCTGCCAAGCAGGCCTTCCCTGAGTTAGTTAGGTTAACATGTAGCCCTTTTTTCATCCATGCTGGGAACTTATCCAGCAGTGCACAGGTTAGACATGCAGTGCCCCTTATAAAACATGACCTCTGCCAGCTTCTTGTCTCGGTGTGCAGCCAAGCTAAGGGGGGCCCCGAAATCTCCTCTGACCATGGACCAATGAACTCTAAGAGGGAGAGTTCGGACTCTTGATTCCCTTTCTCCCCTTCTTCCCCATTGGAGGATGGAAAAATTAGAAATTATTCAAGTAAATGTGAAATATGGAACTGAAGTATGGTAGCAATCATCAGGTAGAAACTGTAGTTTAACTCTAACCCTGATGTTTGGCTTAATAATAGAAAAGTTATTTTGATTTTCTGAATTGTATAAATCATCCCATTCCATTGAATGACCATTCCAGTGATTGTTATCATACTGGTCTTAGAGAGCACATTCTTCTGTACCTGGGAAACAGGACAGCACGATTGCCCTAAATTGTTTTAGTGGCCACAGGTGGTGCGTTCCAGCTGACTCAGTGGTCCCAAGACCAGGATAGCACAATTACTCTAAATTGTCCTGACAACTCAGTGGTCGGGAGACCCCCGAGGGCTCTAGATAATGTATTTCTGTCAATTCAGTTACCCCTAGACCCGAAACTGTAATTAACATGCTTAATTCTGCTTCTGTAATCTGCTTTTTTGTGAGCCAGGTGCCACATTCCAAGCCCTGGGATGTAATCAATACCTTTGTGATCTTTGCCTATATAAGTCTGGTTTTGCCACCGTCTTATTGCTATGAGATTTGGGAATGGCCCGTCATAGTCCCGGATTGCAATAAATGTGACTCTTTAATTCGACTTCTTGAGGCGTCCTTCTGTGATTCGAGGGGTACATTACAACAGAACATTGCTTAAAATTATGAGTTTCTTGATGATAAAATCATAACTAGTGTTTTATGGCCACCTAGTGGTTTAAATTGGGCTTTGCTATTGGAAATTTAATTTTCTCTTAAATATTAGCTCTAACTTTGCTGTCTAAATACTCTTAGAGTCAGATAATATATGAGAAATCTTAGATTTACTTAAGAGATTAAATATGAGAAAGTCAAATATAGGGGTAACTTTAATTTCCAGTTGTTTGTTGCTAGTATATTGATCTTACATCTTTCAATCTTGTTAAACTTATTTATTAAGTCTAATAACTGCATAGATATATAGATTCCATAGTTTTCTATACAGATAATCATGTCACCTGTGAATAAAGACAATTTTACTTGTTCATTTCTAATCTTGGTATCTTTTATTTCTTTTTCTGGGCTGGTTGGACTAGATATAACCTCCAGTATGTTAACATAAAAAATATAATTGAAACCTGTAAAGAATTTTTGTGAGTTTATTTGAGCCAAACTGTTGAGATAATGCTCCTGAAAATGGCGGGTTACATTTGTATTTATACATTTGCAATCAAAGGACGGCCATAGGTGGATTACATGAAATTCATTGGTGATAGATTATAGAGGTGGGATAAAGCAAAGCAGGAAAACCCCCTGGGATTGGATAAAAAGTAAAATGATGGACACATACTTAGGTGGGTGCAGGAACAATTAACATGATAATGGAGGAATCTGAGGTATCTGTCCCGATGCCCAGCACATTTGGTTGTGCCCCAGGGGCTCCAGAAAAAAGGAAGTTACAAGTTACCCAGACATTGCAAGGGTATATTATCATAGATGCAAAAAGACAGATAGTCTCAGTTAAGGTAAAGGTTGACCTTGTCAGTGAAGATACTGCCCTAGGGTGTAACTGCCCACCATAACTGCTTTAGTTAAAGTTTAATTTCAGACCATCCTTTGTGGTTACTTTAGGTCTCTGAGTTTGCAAGACTGCCATGCAGGCCTCCCCTGAGCTGGTCAGGTCAGCCTGTGTCCCCTTTCGTCCACAAGTACAAAGTTGGCTAGAAGTGGTGGGAGTAGACATCCTCGCCTGTTTCCTCATAGTAGGGGAAATAATTTTGTTTTTCATCAGTAACTGTAATGTTAGTGGTACAGTTTTTATACTGACCCTTTTTCTATTCCTAGTTTGCTGAGTGTTGTTTTTTTTTTAAATCAGGATCAGATACTGAGTATTTGTCAAATGTTCTTTCCTTTCTTTATTAAGATAATCATATTGTTTTTCATTTTTAGTCTGTTAACATGGTGAGTTACATTTCAAATGTTAAACTAACTTTGCATTCCTGAGATAAACCCCACGTGTGCATGATGTATTGTCATTTTAATATAGTGTTAGATTTGATTTGTTAAAATTTGGTCATTGTTTCTATATTCAGGAGGGATGCCATTATGTACTTTCCTTATAGTATCTTTTTCTGGTTTTAATATCATAGTAATGCTGGCTCATAGAATGAGCTGGAAAGTTTTTCATTCTCTGAAAAAGTTTGCTGAAATGATATTATTTTTTTTAAATGTTTGATAGGATTTGCCAGTGAAGGAATCTGCAAGTAGAATTTTCTTTGTGGGAAGGTTTAAAACTCCAAATTAAATGTCTTTAATAGATACAGGGCTCTTCAGGTTATCTATTTTTTCTTGAGCAAGCCTGGTAGGTTTGACTCTTTTAAGGAACATGAAAGTTTTCTTCTTTTTTAAGGTAGAAGCTGATTTCATTGACCTGAGATCTTTTTTGTGTGTGTATGTGTTTTTTAATAGATTTCATAGCAAAAATACTCCCTGTAATTACTGCTTTAGCAGTAATTCTATCAATTTTCATAGTCTATATTTTCATTGTTATTCAGTTAAAAATTTTCCTAATTTCCCTTTGACTTCTTTTTTGACCCATGGGTTACATAAACATATGTAATTTAATTTCCAAATATTTGGGGTTTGTCCAGATAACTTCCTGTTATTGATTCCTAATTTAATTCCATTGTGGTTAGAGAACATACTGTGTAGGTCTTTTGTTACTTTATCTTGATTGTGAACAGAAATTCAAGCGCATATTTTTGGACTTGTAGCTTGTTTTTAATTTTTGTGCTATGAAAAACAATTCTTGGGTGAAGATGAACTTGGAATCTTAGCACCAATTCTTTGGTATTTTCTTAAATAAATTCCCAGAAGCAAAATTTTGAGTCAAAGAATATTTACTTCCTTTTATAGACTTTGTACATACTTCTAATCTGGGTGGCTTGTTTTATGCTTTCTTTATGTTTAACAATGTGCAAATATTCCCTTCAGATCAATAATTTTTTTCTATCACATGTTCTTAATGACTGCATATTATATTGAAACCCCAAATAATATTTAACAATCCTCTATTGTTGGACATTTCCACTCTTTCTAATTTGGGATGAATTTCCATAGTGCTTTAAGAAGTGATATTGTGGACCATTAATATGTGGGAAAGGATTGGCCTCATAAAAGCAGTGATTTAGGAAAATTAATCAGGAAGTGGTGCAGAAGGTAGATTTGGGTTGAGAAGGACTAAAAGTAGGAAATCTGTTCCATACTAGGATTTTAATCTAATACCACAAACATGAGGCTGTGGTGGAGACAGAGGAATGAAGATGAGTCAGGATGAGTGGAAGAAATATTAAAACAAAGGAATCAATCACACTTAATGACTGATTCAGTGGCAATTAAAATCAATTTCTATCTTTAAAGTGGTAGTATTTTTAGACAAAAGTGTTTCTCCATATTTATCTTTAAAATATCTATTGTCTTAACATCTGTTCTCACTTGTTAAGCAGTAATGTTTCTAATTACTCAAGAAGCATTGCTTCATAAACTATGGAAAAAAATGGGAAGATGCTTTTAAAGCAATTATATCTAAATTATATATATAATTATGTCAATTATATATATAACACCTAAGTTATATATATAATAACTTATAAATAAACTTACAGTTTCAAAATGTTTTACCCCTTTGAATTATATCCTTACCATATAAAGAAATAGTAAATTTGAGAACTATTTCTAATTTTATTACACATTTATTGTTATCTTGCAATGTTTCAAAGCAAAACCTATTTGATCATTGACCTAGAGAAATGGGAAGTACACTATTTCATTATTGCTCACTTAATGTAAAAAAGCAATACTGTGGTAACCAAAATGTTCCTGAAGAAAGTCCAGTTTCCATTCACTTTGTGGTCTTCAGGAATTGTCTAGTAGGTCTGTTGTATAGCTACCTTAACCACAAACTCACACAGGAGCCAGGAAGCACCAACTTTACATTTACCAATTTATGAATAATTTCTCTTACAAGTTAAGTCCCACCTGCAACTTTGACAGTCTTAAGCTGTTTAAACCCTTTTATGTCTATGTATATAGTATTGGTCATGACTACCTATTCAAATTCAACCTAAAGATCTAAAAATACTATAAATTTCTCCACTACTTTCTCAACGCTCATTAACTAAGTTTCTGAAGTGAAGACATTGATGGCATTTATACTACATGTTGTAAATTTCTGTTCAGTGTTGTGTTGGCAGTCAAAAACTCTCTGATAAAATATAATGGTCTTTCAGGCAAAATTAATATCATTCTATTTTCAATTTTTTATTTAATACTTACTATCTTGGTACCTTGGGAAAGTTACTTTCTCTAAGCAGTGAGTGGTATGTTGAAGTAGAAGCCAGCTTGTGAAAGCCAATCATTAAATGTACAGGTTTGCCTACAAGTTGCAAAACCTTTGGAGACTTAATTCAGACGTGGTGGGAGTATTTACCACAATAATGATAAATGTTACAAATAGGGCACTTTATTTTTTCATCAGAGAGAACTGGTTTACCAGCTCACTGCTATCTCTAAGGCTTAGTTTCTTCATGCATAAAATAAGAAAAATAATTCCAACTTGTACTGGACACATTTAGTTTCTGTAAACAGAACCTCTCTGCTAGTTTAACTAGAAAAGGAATTTGCTAGACAGTCTTAAATGCCCTACAGAATTGTAGGGGAGATTGATAAAAATAGGTTATAGTTTGAGCTCTCAAAAAATTTGAGAGTCACACCACAAAACCGGGCCACCGAAGGCACTTACTGTCTCTTCTGTGTTCAAGAAGCTATCTTCTCACTTGGGAAGCTGCAATGGTTGCCTGTCCGTGCCTCTACCGTGACCAGGAAAGCTACTGCAGGCAAACCAGAGACCTCCACACGACCTCTACCCGCCTCTTGCTCTCTGGATATTTCAAAAAAGTACAGTATCTAATTGGCAGAAACTAATTCATAACCAGAACTATAGCTGCATAAGCGGCTCAGACATGTAATGTCTATTTGGAGTGGTCTTTTGTCCAGATAAAAAATCAGGGATTCCATTGCCATAGATATTTTTGTAAGGGGCGAGAACATCTATTGGAAAACATCTAGCAGCCTGCCATAGACCATCCATTTCCATTCCTGACATCTGTGATTTCTCCAACAGAGAACAATTCACACCCTACCTAAGAGGTATGATCTCAAAGTTCCATCCAGATATTAACCCAACTAAAAGACCAAAATATCTGAGTGACTACCTGTGTTCAGGTACTTCAGGAAGTGACAGGTAAGTTATTCCTCCCTGCCCAACACACACACACACACACACACACACACACCACTAAGTGAGTAGAAACAGCCTGTACTCTGTGCAGCCTCTTTTCAACCTAACAGTGGTGTTTATTAGTTGTATTATATCCCCTCATAAAAAAATATGTTTGATTCTTAACCCCTGGTACCTCAGAATGTGATCTTTGCAGACAGGATCTTTACAGAGGTAATTAAGTTAAAATGAGGTCATTAGAGTGAACCCTAATCCAATGGGACTAGTATCTTTATGAGAACAGATTAGAACATAGTTATGCATACAGGGAGATTGCCATGTGCAGATGAAGGCAGAGATCAAAGTGATGCATCCACAAGCCAAGTAATGTAAAGGCTGCCCATAAACCACCAGATTCTCCCTCTCAAAAGAAACCAAACCTGCCAACACCTTAATTTCAGACTTTTAGCCTCTACAACTGTAAGACAATAAAGTTCTGTTGTTTAAACCACCCAGTTTGTGGTACTTTGTTACAGCAGCTATACCGTGCCTTAAAATAAGGGTCTTGAATGGTAGGGCAGCACCCTTAATCTGATCTATGCTGTAGGCTTGATTCTTGTTGTCTAGTCCAGAATGCTTTGGAGATGATTAGGGCCACCAAGGTCCTTCAGAGCAAATTCTTAGTATTACTTCAGTGTGGAGGTACAGACCCATTGAATTTTTCAACACTGTAAGGCACAAAATTATTAGGCTCACAAATATTTTAGATTCTCTGCAACAGTTGAAATTCTCTGCTACCATTTTAGATTTTCTGTTCTTTCCTTGGCAGAGATAATATTCCTTTCATTTCTCTTTGTAGACAGACTAGATCTAGATTTAGTTTATCTTTTTCTTGCAAAACTTTACTGAAAGTTGCAGAAGCAGCCAACCTACACCATTATGAACTTTTTCAATGATTTAACAGGCTTGATCAAAATGTAATCTCTCTTCTAAAGGCAACCATTTATCAGCTGATTTGCCACTAAATATAAGGGTTTCCAGTTTTCCACACTACTATACCTATCCTTATTATCTGCAGTTTGAACTGTTAAGTCAAGGAAACATACATGAATATCCTTTACACAGTGACCCACTTTTAAATGTTTTTATTGGTCAGAGTTCACTTGCAGAGAACAGAATCCATTTTAGCTAGTTTAATCAGAAAGGGATTTAGTACAGGTTTTGTTATGGTTTAGAGAACCATTTGGAGTACTGGGAAATAATCAAGGAATCCTTTGGGAATAGTTCAACAGAGTGGGGCCACCAATGCTGACGTTCCTATAGCTACTGGGAAACCACCAAGGCCATAGCGATCTTGAGCTAGGGTCGGGGACTGGGAAACAAACCTGTGGTAGAATTACAGAAGCAGCAAAAGCATGACTTCTACCTTGCAAATCTCTTACAAGTACATCTGATTAAGAGGATCCAAGTCAATTCAGAGCTCTAGCTATCAGTGTGTGGGAAATGTCTGTTTTTCTGAACTATGACGTGCCCAGCTGAAAATTAGGGGTTCTATTTCTGTGAGAGAAAAAGGGGGAAGGAGATAAAGAACAAGTAGTTACATTGTGAAGGTAAATGTATTAGGATTATTTCTGACATAGAGCAGGCCCTTAAAAATTGACACATTTATAGAAACATAATACAAGTTCCCTCTTTAAGAGAGAAAATGTGAAATCAGAAATATAAGATCAGGTTCATACAAGGCAAACTATACCACAATCACTTTTGCTTTTGCTTATTCAAGTGCAATATACTGTTCTCTGGGCTGGAATAATTATAAGTGTAACCTTCTGGTTAACAAAGTTCATTCTCTGGAGGAGTAATTGACCTTAAAAATGAAAGGTCCTGATCTAATTGAATTCTCTTGTATTTTATTCTTATTCAAGTGGTTTTACCCCCCCTTGTCCTCTGATACCCATGCTCCAAGGAAGTAAGGGCTCTCAGATGTGCATCAAATCTGATTTTAATCTCGTTAAACATTTCAGTCTTAAATCTAGGTTTGTAAAATATGCTTTAGAGGAGAGGTCAGCATTGTGGGTCACACAGTGTTTGTGCAGTTTCTCAATCATGACGTTGCAGTGTGACAGTCCGTACATTAATCAGTGCTCTTCTGTTGCAACAAAACTTTATTTACAGAAAAGGTTAGGGGCCTAACTTGGAGTGTGAGTTGTCATTTGCAGACGCTTGTTTTAAATAATTGCATGAAATGAAAAATAAAACAAATCCTTCATCAGAGGTACCTTGCTGACCCCTGAAGATGTGAACTCTAGTTGGCCCATTCTC
>NW_006285040.1:6935251-6947534 GCF_000327345.1 Myotis davidii
ACCTAACTTCCAGTGTTTGAGACACTTTATGGTCATATAATGTTGTTCTTCTGAACATTTATGAACCTAACACATTACATTTCTTTAACTTCAATAACTGTCTTCATAAGGAGACAGCGAGTTGCTACCAACTATGCTCCGCCACACCTGAAGCAATCTATATGTTCTTCTGGAGACTGGATTCACCTACAAATTCCTGATATCTTTCACATACCATGGGTACCACGAGCTGGCATGACTCCCCACACAGGACAGAAAGTCTGTTGCCCCTGACAGGACATTAGCTTTATGTAAGGGAGAATAACATAGTGACCAAGAGCACAGGGTTCATATCTGACCCTTGCCATTCATTAGGCAAATGGCCTTAGGATAACTACCTTACCTTTCTCTACTTTAGTTTCCTAATATGCAGGATAGGGGATCATGGTAATACCTACTTAGAGCAGTGCCTGGACTATTCCATAGGTGCTGTCTACAACAGAGCATTTGGAATCAGCTATTTATATCATTTATGATGATTATAATTTTGTTAATTGGCCTCCATTTTCATCTGAATATTTTTTTAAATATATATATATATTTATTGATTTTTTACAGAGAGGAAGGGAGAGAGATAGAGAGTTAGAAACATCTATGAGAGAGAAACATCGATTAGCTGCCTACTGCACATCTCCAACCGGGGATGTGCCCGCAACCCAGGTACATGCCCTTCACCGGAATCAAACCTGGGACCTTTCAGTCCGCAGGCCGACGCTCTATCCACTGAGCCAAACCGGTTTCGGCACATCTGAATATTTTGATATATGAACAATAGGTAAAAGTTGAGTTTTGTTTGCTTGTTTTAATTATGGTCTCCTAATTGAATATTTTGTATACATTGGTACAACATGTTTTACTAAAACATGCCCTAAATCTTCTTAAAAGTATATTTATTTTTTTTAAACCAATGCGCGTAAACTTTAAACAGTAGGGCAGATAGCACAAAAGAGTACAACACAGGACGTAAGTAACAGAAACAAATACCATGGACAATTCAGTGTTGTCCCTACTGATTCTTAACAGTTGCCTGTTCCTCTGGCCCCTTCTTTTCTAGGAATTCTTACACAGTAGTCATACTGGGCTTAGATGAGCAAGGTGGCACAATCCAGGGAGGCTTGTTAGCAGTCACATTCCTAGATCTGCATCCCCAAAGACTCTGGTTTTACTAAACCAGTAGTTTTAGAATAGGGTTTGACATCTTTACTTTAAAAATGCCTCTCATGATGCAAATGAATGGGAGATTTGCAGACCTTTGTGCTCCACACCCTCACTCCTGTTCTCACTCAAGTGTTCCTCCCTAACGCCCACTGCCATTGTCTGTGTGCCATGCAGTGCCAAAAGCTGTGCCAGCCTCTGCAGTACTGTCTCAAATAATTATAACAGCCCTGCAAAGAAAATATTCTTAATCACATTTTAGTAAGTTGTGCAAACTCTTCTCTTTCCTTGACAAGCGCATGTAACTAATAGTTGGCATTAGTTGATTTGTTTAAGCATGTAAAAAAATCTCCGTGAAGGGATGGGCCAAGTGTTGTACCTCTTTGAGTCAGGGAAGGATTACAAGGAACAGAAACCCATTCAAGATATCAAGGTTTACTGAAATGATATGGGAGAATTTCATGGAATCCAAATGTAGAAAATGCAGTTTGGCCTTAAGGAAACTCATTTAAACACAGCCTTGGGTGTTTGTGATATTTGTAACAACAAAAGAAAAACATAACTTTTATATATATACTAGAGGCCTAGTACATGAAAATCATGCACTGGGCGGGGGGAGGGGGGGGTTCCTCAGCCCAGCCTGTGCCCTCTCGCAGTCCGGGAGCCCTAAGGGATGTCCGACTGAAGGCTTAGGCAGTCAGACATCCTTAGTGCTGCCGCGGAGGCAGAAGAGGTTCCTGCCACTGCCACTGTGCTCACCAGGGCTTCTGGCTGAGCGGTGCTCCCCCTGCGGGAGCGCACTGACCACCAGGGGGCAGCTCCTGTTTTTAGCATCTGCCCCCTGGTGGTCAGTGCGCATCATAGCGGCAGCTCATTCTGACTTTCAGTTGATTTGCATATTAGCCTTTTATAATATAGGATTCTGACATATGTATAAATGGCCTCACCCAGAAAGTTGCTCAGATTAGGTGCAGAAACTGCCCAGGAATGCAGGAATTCCCGTTGTCTCCACATAGCCAAAGCTGAAAATTTTCAGGTCCTCCTTCCTTAGAACTGAGTCTAGGACATCCTGTCCCAACACCCCCACCCTTTCCCTGGCTCCAGGCCCATTGCTGGATAAAACAAAGGGAGAAAGTGTGGCAAGGGAAAAGGGGCCCTCTATTTCCCAAAGGCTCTTTCATCCTAAACGAGAGAAAAATCAACTCAAATTGACTTGAAAAACAACAACATTTATTTGGTTATATAAATAAAAGGTTCAGAATTAAATTCAGCTTTGGAATTGGCTGGGGCCACTTTATAACCTTCCCCAGTTTCAGCAGGTTTCCTACAGCAGGTATTTCATCCATATTTGCTGAGTTGAATTAAAGCTATGAATTTTTCTGAGTCAAATGCTCTGTTAAATTTGTCATAGTCCCTGGTTTTGATTACAGGGATTTTATTTTAAATTTATTTTTCTTAATGGTAATATTTATTGATATTTTAAATATTTTATTAATAATTGGTTTTCTTTTTGATCAGAATTTGGGGACAATTTTTTTATTTTTTATTTTTTAAGTAGTTGGGGATATTTGTGCATGTGTGTTTTGTTTCTAGATTTATTACCTCTTGGTCAGAAATTATGGATATATTATTTCTGTGTTTTGAATTTTTTTCCTGCTTTTCCTCTTGGAAGCTCTTTAGGTTTGTTAATATATTTAGTCTGATTAGAGTCAGAACTTGCCAGAGAAGCTAAATGAGTTTTGTCTCTTTAGGGTGATTTTTCCATACAGTTGGTCAAATACATTACAAATCTCTTTTGTAGTTAAACTCTGGATGAAAAGTTTATTTCTCCATATTAACATTATTTGGAGGGGGGACCTGTCTGTTGTCCTCTATGCTATAGTTACATTGTGAGTATAATAATAATGGTGCATTCTTATAGAGTTGTTATCAGGGTTAAATGAATCAATATGTGTAAAATGCTTAGCACTGTGCTTGGTCCATAGTAAGTCCTCATCAAAAGCTCTAGAGGACATATATTTTTTCTGAACCTGCAGTTTTGCTTTTAGTAGCATTCCAGTTTGATGGACATAGGGTAGTTTTTAATTACCCTAACTTGTAACCACCAAAAACATGACAACCGATGAAGAACAAAAGGCAAAGAAATAGAAACCACCCTACTGGCCATAAGTGTGATGTAATGACCTTATGCAGCAACCCCTTACACAAAAAGAAAAGCCATTAATTTTGTCTTAAAAATGTTCTACTGGGTTCTGTGAGAGAATATGCAAAACTGCTGAGCAACTTACCCACATCTGAATGCTAATAATTAGATACAAATTTTCTACTTTTCTGAAAAGGGTATGAGAACCTGTTCCTCTCCTCCTCTGGGTAAACCTCTGGGTAGGGATTAGGCCTTTTATTTCTGTTCCCCACTGCTGTGCACATATACTTGACAGAGAACTATGAAACCCATTGATTTTTGTGGGAGTTAAGAGTTTCCAGCAGACTTGAACCAAATTCCAGTCCAGCTACTCAGAAACTAATCTGTCTTAAAGTAATTTGCTAATTATTTATTGGCCAATTATTGTGGTCCTTGTTTGCATATAAATGGTAATACTTTGAGATAGTTGTGAGAAAGTGTTTTGTATAAACTTTTACACACTTTATATTTCATTGAATCCACTTAGCCCCAAGGTAGATGTGTTTTATTTGTCAGATGATAATGGAAAAGTAATCACTATACAAATTATCATTCCTTTTATTTATTTTTTAAAATATATTTTTATTGATTTTTAGAGAGGAAGAGAGAGGGATAGAGAGATAGAAACATCAATGATGAGAGAACCATTGATTGGCTGCCTCCTGCACGCCCCCTACTGGGGATTGAGCCCGAAACCCAGGCATGTGCCCTTGGTCAGAATCGAACCTGGAACCCTTCAATCCACAGGCCAACACTCTATCCATTGAGCCAAACCGGCTAGGGCTATCATTCCTTTTGTAGATAAACATTGGGGTAAGATTTTTTTAAAAAGCGAATAATAGCAATTGGTGTGTGGTGATTCTTTCAGTGATGCTAATTTTAAAATTTATAAAGTATTATTTATTCTCATTGCAAGTCTATCAATAGTGACTAATGGAGTAGCAGTGCATTCCTTCTTATTCCTGGTTTGTAAACTATATATATTAGTAAATATAATTTGCCAACACCTGATTCTTAGAATTCAGATTTGCCAAATATCCTATCAGATGGGTGACTCCACAGCCACTAGATCAAGAGTTATCTTCACTCCTGATTGGAGTGAACCTTTCAGAACCAGAAAGACTGCAGAAGCCCCTGTATCTGTCAGGTGACCCGGGCAGAAGGAACCCCCTTGAAAAAAAGTTTCTCCATGTGTGTCTTGCTTCTTTCATAGGATCTGCTGCCCACCTCCACAACTTTTAAGTGGAAATCAAGTCCCTACTTCATACCTCCTGGCACATCTTGCAGTTTTATTGATCCTATCCACCCAGTAACCAGCTGCAGCACAGAGATCCTTATTTAGGAGTTTCTGACGAGAACTGCTTTGGTTCTGCAAGAAAAATCCAGAATTCTTGGGGTCATAACTCAGCTCTGCCATCAAATCTGCAACTCAGGGAATATGTCCTTTTGGGGGGCTTTACATTATCTGTCTGTAATTGATATATATTTGGGCCACTCTGATCATTTCAAATTTCTTTCTGGATCAGATTCTACATATTAAAAGTAAACTTGCTTAAAAATAAATAAATAAAATGACTTGAAATTAAAAAAAAATGTTACCTTCAAAGAGATGAAAACCAGAACACTTTATGAGGCTGCTAACGCCACCTGCCACACCTCTTCTCTAATGTCAAGGTTGTTTGGCCTCTAAATTCCCTTATCTGAGAACACAGATTCGCCCTGTGGCAATGACTTTGCTTATATGCGTCCTCAACTCTAAGTCAGGAGAAGTGGGGGCAGAGGGGCGCGTCACCCTCAGCCCAGGCGCCTTCTCCGCTTGGATTTCGGTCCTGGGGGGTAGTGCAGCTGCGTGGCACGACAACTGAATAGTCGAGGAGATTAAGCCAGCCCAACCCCTTTCTGTCACCATGCCCTCCCTCTGTGCGTGTGTGTGTCTCCCAGCGGGAATCGGCCCTGGGACACCCGGCCCGAGACAAACCCAGAGGAAACTTCGTAACCAAGGAACCCCGGCTGGTTCCCGCCACCTCCCACCCACGCGGAATCATTCCATCTCCCGGGGACCAATCAGCACTCCGCACGCCGCCACGCCAGCCAATCCAAGCAAACACACGTTGCTCGGGCCAACTTCAGCGACTAGCCCTCGGGGCACCGGGTTCGAGACGCGGGCGTGGCTAGACGTTCGGCCCGCCTTCCCCTGTGCAGCTTGGTGCCTTCTCATTGGCTGAGATCTGCAGTGGCTTGACGCCCATTGGCTGCCGTCGCCCGCTGCCCCGATGGGCGGGGAAGCTTGGGGACCTGAACGCGTCGGTGTTTCGGAGAGCGGTGAGTCGGTTCCTGGCCTGGCGCTTCCCAGCGGCGTGCCCCTCGCTCCTCGCTTCTGCTCAGGTAGCCTTGGTGGGTGCGCGGGGGCGCGGGGCCCTGAGGCGGCTCCGAGGGAGGCAGGGAGGGCGACCGGTGGGCGTCCTGGGCGCCCAGCCCGGTGCCTTTTCCCGGAGCTTTTTGCGTGGAGTGGGGTGGGGGAGGCGGCCGTGGAGGTCGGAGATGGTGCACCCTGGCCTCCCCGAGGGTGTAGATCTCACAGGTGAGAAGGAACACTGAGTCCCAGGGATGGGCGCGGGCGATCCAGAAGTAACCCGGGGCTTGCCCCCTGTCTCTCCACACTGCTCGCCGGCTTCAGGATTTGGGCACCGATGAGGCCTCCGTTTCCTCATTTGTTCAGTGGGGAAGGGGCGGTAGTAACCTCGCTTCTCGGGCCGCGGTGAAGATTGCCAAGGTCACGTTCTGTGCGGGGCACCGTGCTGCCTAGTTTTGGGTAGAAGCACAGACAACCCAGGACCCATCCTCTCACAATAAGCGTTGACTAAGATGATGGGGATAAAAGACCGCTTTTTCCAGTGCTTCCTGGAGGTGCCTTCCAAGTTCGGTGCTAAGCGGATAAGCTCATGTAGCTCCTCAATAAATTCGCCTTATTACTGTTACCCTTAATTTACCATTAGGAAGGATCACCTGAGCCCTAGCTGGTTTGGGGTAGTGGCTGCTAGACAGAGTGTCGGCCTTAAGGGTCTGACTGAAGGGTCCCTGGTTCTACTCTGGTCAAGGGCACATGCCCGGGTTGGTGGCTCCATCCCCAGTGCGGGGCGTACAGGAGGCAGCCGATCCAGGATTCTCTCTCATCATTGAGGTTTCTGTCTCTCTCGTCCTCTCTGAAATCAATAAAAAGATATTTAAAGAAAAAGGATTACCTGAGCTATTTTGGGAAGGGTCTGATTGAAGGGTCCCTGGTTCTACTCTGTTCAAGGGCACATGCCCGGGTTGGTGGCTCCATCCCCAGTGCGGGGCGTACAGGAGGCAGCCGATCCAGGATTCTCTCTCATCATTGAGGTTTCTGTCTCTCTCTTCCTCTCTGAAATCAATAAAAAGATATTTAAAGAAAAAGGATTACCTGAGCTATTTTGGGTTCAGAAACCAGAACAAAATATGACAAATTCAATATATTTGTCATATTTTGTTATATTTGTCATATATACATATATTTAAAAATGATTCTTTATTGTTGAAAGTATTACACATGTCCTTTTCCCCCCATTGACTCCCTCCAACCTGCCCCCGCCCCAGGCCCTCACCACCCCAGTGTCTGTGGCTATGGGCCGTGCATATATGCAAACAGAGTTCTTGGTTGATTACATCCTCTCCTTCCCTCAGATTCTGCTCTCTGTTCCATCTTCCATGTCTCTGGATCCACTAAGTTCATCAGTTTGTTACTTAGGTTCCACATATGAGTGAGATCATGTGATACTTGTCTCTCTCTGACTTATTTCCCTTAGCATGATACTCTCCATGTCCCTCCATGCTGTCTCAACGGATAAGAGATTCTTTTTTACTACTGCGTAGTCATATTTCTAATGTAAAGTCTCTTCTAGTCAGTGATCAGCTTTCAGCGTTTTACAGAATAGATCTTTAGCCTCTGAAGGCAGAAGCCCTGGGTTGGAATTCTGGCTCCATCGCTTACTAGCTCTCTGGTCTTAGGCAAGTGACCTGATTTCCCTATTGCTCTCTGTTCCCTTTCTGTAAATTAGGAATAATTATAGGGTTGGCTCCTAAGGTTCTTTATGAAGAGTAAATGAAAAAATACGATTTAAAGTGGCCCGAAAGATCACATAGTAAATGATTTTAAAATGTTAGCTTTATTATTTTAAATAAAGGATTAGAGCATTAGGAGCTTGAACATTATTAACTTGGACATAAACTTAAAGTTGTGATATTAGAATTATTGCCTTAAGCGTTGTAAAAAGTCTCAACATTGTTGTAAAGCTTGTGCTAAAATCAGTCAAAGTGAGTCACACTGCAGAATAGGCTTCCTGTTGCAAATGCTACAGCCAACTCTCAAAAATGAGAAACTCCATAGTTGACTGAGTTAGAAAAGCTAAATTGCCAATTCAAGATTGATTGGAAATCATGCATGTGCTGAAATTTTTATGTTAGGTAAATACAATTTAATTTACAAGGTGTTGGTTTGCACCACATCTTAGGGGGAAATCTATGGTATGTTAAATTGAAGCTATTCACATACATGAAACTCATATCTATTGGTTAATGGAAGGTTGATTTCTATATGAGCTTCTTTAAAAAATGAATTGTGACTTAATTTTACTATATAAATAGAAAAAGATTTTTATGGCATTCACTTTTTATTAGGGTTTTATTATGTTCTATAAAATACAATCTGTGGCCCTAGCTGGTTTGGCTCACTGGATAGAGCGTTGGCCTGGGGACTGGGGGGTCCCGGGTTCGATTCCGGTCGGGGGCGTGTGCCTTGGTTGCGGGCACATCCCCAGTGGGGAGTATGCAGGAGGCGGCTGATCAGTGCTTCTCTCTCATCGATGTTTCTAGCTCTCTGTCCCTCTCCCTTCCTCTCTGTAGAAAATCAGTGAAGTATGTTTAAAAAAAACAAAAACAAAAAAATACACCTGTGGCCATTTCTCAGGACATACATTTGACAAAAATTGGGGTTGCATTTTATCAATGACTGTGGTGCTTATAGGAAAATTTTAACTGGGGAAAGCTGCCCACTCTATGATGACACCCACTATCTACCCCAGTGATCACTTCAAAAATATGGACATAGAAAACATGAACAAAAAGGTTAAAGTAAGTAAAACATGAAAATAGACATTGCCCAGCACTGTGTAATAAAACTGTCAAGAGCATATAATCTTATATATGGAGCTCTTAGATTCTGATAAAGTTAACTGGTACCTGTTCTCTCTGAAATGTAAGTGGTAGAGTTGGAGAGTTTCTTGATAAAAGGTCAAGAACGGGAATAAAAGAATTAATAAGAAGGAGTTCAAAATGGTATTTAAAACATTCCCTGACATTCTCCACAGGTGGAGATTGCAGGAGGGCATTTGGTATGCTTTCCATTAAATTAGCATGAATACCCTGTTATATTAGGACTGTGGTTGGCAAACGGCTTGCCACATGCGGCTCTTTGGCCCCTTGAGTGTGGCTTCCTAAGCCTTAGGAGTACCCTAATTAAGTTAATAACAATGTACCTACCTATATAGTTTAAGTTGAAAAAGTTTGGCTCTCAAAGGAAATTTCAGTCATTGTACTGTTGACATTGGGCTCTGTTGACTAATGAGTTTGCCGACCACTGTATTAAGAGAATGCCAAGACTTTGGTAACCCCAATACTGCCCCTTTTTGGTCTTGGAATATATTTGTAGAGATCCTCTGTCATGCCTGCCCACCCACTGATGGTTCCAGCAGTTCTCAACCTGTGGGTCGTGACCCCTTTGGTGGTCAAATGACCCTTTCACAGGGGTCGCCTAAGATCATCCTGCATATCAGATATTTACATTACGATTAATAACAGTAGCAACATTACAGTTATGAAGTAGCAACGAAAATAATTTTATGGTTGGGTCACAACATGAGGAACTGTATTTAAAGGGCCAGAAGGTTGAGAACCCCGGGTTTAGACAGTAACCGTTATTTTCTTTTGGACTTAATCTTGATGAACAAAAATTCATGCAAGAATTAACTGCCTGGTTAAATAGTTCCCTGGCTAAAAGAGAGCTTTCCAACTTTATGTAGTTTGTTCTCTTCCCTTCCTACCTCCTACTCCACTACCCTTAAAGTAACTCATTAATGATCTTTAATGTTTTAGTTTTTGTTATCATTGCAGTTAAAAAAAAAAGTTTTTTTGATGGGTGGAATAAATCAATTTTGAAAGCAAAAACTAGATTCTATCCATCTCTGTCATTCTAAGACCTGGTATACACTAGATGCTTGGTAAATAAAATAGTAGGCCTCTTTGAGAAATTGTTGTTTCATTACATTAATGTACGTTTTAGTCATTTAGAAGCTCAAGGATGATTAGTATAAATGGACCTGCCTTAGATATCTTGAGGTTTTCCCTAAGTCAGGCTAGTAGCTCACCATTTTTTTTTCTGTTTTATTCACTGTGTCCCTACAGCATGCTAGACTTCACATTTCCTGCCCGAAAGATTTATAGTTAAATGGGAGAAGATGATAAGCGAATAAATTACATTACAGAGTTGCTGTGAGAAAAGTTGGGAGGGAAACTACCTTAATTTTTAGGAGAATCCAGGAAAGAAGAGTAGAAATTATGTAGTCAAGCTTGGCCAGTGCATGAAGGAGCCCATAAGCCCAAATTAAGGAGTTTGGACTTCATACTGATCAGCAGTAGGAGTGAATGATTACTAAAGATTCTCATCTTTATAGGTAGTTTTTATTGCTTACATTTTGTGTGCTGGATTTGCACAGAGGTAACGTTGTTTACAATAATAGCTTTTCATTCATCTTTGATTTCTATCAAATATTTTAAAAATTATCTGCCAACCACAGGAACCTGCCAGGTGATTTTGGGTGTAAATAACATTGTGATAATGATCTTTGTAATAGATAAGTGAAATTTCTTTTGCAAGTCTTCTCTAAGAACTTAGGCTTGTTTATAACATAAATGATCTTGAATAAGATCATTGTACTAGCTATCAAGTTGGCAGTCTCTTGAGTGGAAATGGGATATATTCCTGGCAGACTTTTTGAATGAGCTCATTCACTTTTAGTCTGCGGGTAGGACCTGTACTTGTTATATATTTGGCACCACTAACATAGATCCTAAATTTTCTATTTTTGAATTTTCTCTATATACTTTCCCATGTTTCTGTGATATGCCACCCCAAAATATACCACTTGGTATAAGGATTATTTTGAGCTGAAGGCAATTAATCAGCAGCAAATGAAAAAAGAGCTCTTTTTCCTCCCACCAGCTGCCTAAAAGTAGGACATACATTTCCCTTTGTGAGGGTTTTCTCTGTCCCCTCTCCTACACCAGGAGGAGGACAGCTCATCACTGGAGACAGAAAGTTGGCATCGAGATGGTCTGCACAAACTTTCCTAAAATAACCCTATCTTCTATTGTTTTTTTCCATGTAATTACTTCCCATAATTTATCAACCCTAGAAGCCCAATCCCTTTTCCTCATCTTGTCACTTCTCCAAAATTTAACACCCTTTATTAAAATGCTTTATAAGCCCTGGTCTAACTACTACTTTGGGTCTCCACTTTTTTTTTTTCTTGCTGTATTGATTAAACTTTGGAGTAAATAAAATATTTTAGTGATTGCCTCATGTGATTGGTTTTTCTAAAGTGTTAGGATACTTTTAAAAAACTTATTATTAAATTTTTATTTTTAGTTAGAAATTATTTCAAACGTATAGAAAAGTTGCCGGAATAGTGCGAAGAAGTCTTGCTTATCTTTCTACCAGATTTACTGTTAACCTTTTGCAGTATTGCTTTCTCTGATCTATAGTTTTTTATTTCAAATCTTGCAACTTGTCCCAATAATGTCCTTCATAACAATTTCATTCTGGTCCAAGATCCCAAACAGGACCATGCATTGCATAGTTTCATGTCTCTCTCTCTTTTTTTTATTGTTCACAGTATTACAGATGTTCCTTCATTACCCACCTCCACCTAGCCCTTACCCCCCCTCCCCAGTCTTCACTACACTTATTTTTTATGAAGGCCTCTGAGCCTAAAATTAAAATGTTAACATCAAATAACATTTGTGTACCTTTTCTCCTGTTAACCTGTCTTTTGTCAGTTTAATTCGCACATTCCAAGACAGAACCTTAAGAGGGTAGAGAAAAAGTTTTTTTCCGCCTCAACTGCTCTATATCATTTTAGTGTTTATCGTTTTTAATGGCTTGTATGCTTTGTGTTGCACTCTTTAAATATTGACTGCAACATTGATTTAACTCTCACCTTTAGTTTTTCCATCAATGGTTTTTAGTCCTGGCGGGTTAACAGAATGATCAGTGAGGCTTTTTAAAGGACCTGGATTTCTGGAGCCTATCCCAGAACAGACCCACTGAATCACACTGCCTAGCAGTGGGCCCTGAAAGCTAACATTTAAAAACAGTGTCAAAACTTGAGGGAGGCAGAAGTTAAAGTGGTAAAAGCAAATCTTATTTAAGAACTATTGCAATGGGAAAAAAGAAACCTCAGTAAAGAACTGCACTTCCTTCTGAATGCAACAAGGATAAATGGGAGTTTATAGTCAAGGAACAGGGAAGATATCACCAGAGGGAAAATTACTAAGAGGAAACGTTAGGGGTAAGGGGGATCTGGCTAAATCAACTTGATAGGATTCTTGCTGAAGGCAGGCCAGAGTGGTTGAATGAGGGTGGAATGAGGAATTTTTGAGGGTGGGGAATTTTCACTAAACTGATTTAGCAGGGTATTTGCTCAAACAACCAAGGGGGCTAAGGACAAGCTCAAGAGCTAGGCCTTGTCAAACATCGGACTCGGAGGGACTAAGGAGAGAGTCTTTGTCAATAGCAGCAACTACTACAAAATACAACAAAGGTGATTTTTTTTT
>NW_006285040.1:6947611-6951225 GCF_000327345.1 Myotis davidii
GGTGTACATTTTTGATATTTATTTTATATATTTAAATGCCATTTAACAAAGAAAAATCAACCAAAAAAATGAGTTCACGTGTCACCTCTGACACGCGTGTCATAGGTTCGCCATCACTGTTCTAATGCATGCATCTGTAGTTGAGAATTGAAGCCTTATTTCCATAGAGGCTTGTTATTTCGTTTAAATCTTCTCTTGGCTTGATGGCTCTGTAAATGGGCAGCTTTTCCCCCCAAACCCTTTCTCCGTTAGGCTTTTCCTGGAGAGTACCACGGAACCAAAAGGAGACAAAACTAAGACCAAATAATTCTTGTTTTGAAGCGAACACACTTAGGTGCTTAATGTGTTCCAGGCAGTGTTCTCATTAGTGGGGATATGGTAGTGAATAAGGCAGACAAGGGCCCCTGCTCTTAGCTGGGGATGTCATGGTCAAAGAGTAGAAAGCAGTATACCAATAAGTGAACAATTTAATTTCAGATCATGATAAACACTATGAAGAAAATAAAAGAAGACTATAGTGGTGACTTAATAGAAGACTGTATTAAGGACAGAGGTTCACATTGAAAAAAATTGTCATTATAGGTTGTTTTTGGTCATGCTCAAATTTGGGATCTAGCAATCCAGGCAGAGAAATAGCAAGTCCAAAGCCCAAAGTCCGCGACAAGCCTGGCCTATTTGAGAAACAAAAACAGCTGGTCGAACAAGAACATTGTAGGTAAATGGGAGGAAGGGTGTGGATAGGACTCTCATGTGGTTTCAAGGTTTTGGACTTTGCACAGCTGGCTCAATTATCCTTTTATAGCAAATTCTAAGATGGGAAGGCCAAGGCAGTTTGAGGGAAGCAAGAGATGTCCATTAGGCATTAAGCTTCTGGGTCTGGGAATGGTTGGTGTCTCTCTCTCTCTTCCTCTGGCTTTCCACGTGTCGGCTGCAGGATAGCCGGATTTTTTGCATGTTTGCTTGTTGCTCAAAGGCTCCCAAAGCTATCATCCTAAAAGAAACCTGCAGAACCTGCATGGACTTTCCTAAGAGAGCCTGGGAGTCCTAGACTCCATCTTTTCATGGGAGGTTTGTCAAAGAATTTGCAGTAGTGCTTTAAAACCCTCATATTACTTATAAGGAATTCCTTATATTAAGTTTGTTATCTTTTAATATTAGTAATAATTTCCTTTTTAAAATAATGGTGAATAGTACCTTGTCTTTGGGATTATTAATGATATAGTACTTTTTCTATTTTATATAGTTAAAATTGTTTCCTTAAAATTAGGAACCATTTGTTGACGCTGTACTTACTAGTGGGTCTAAGTCTTCATAGGACCTTCTTCCTTACACTGTCAACTAATTAAATCCTGTAACACTTCATCAAATGCAATACCATATTAAAAACAGTGGAGCATTTAAAAAATGTGAAATTGTTTGGAGTTCTGTAGCCCTGTCTTTAGAAGAGGTTTCCAGTTCTGGTTCAAATTTGTTTCCTAGAATGAGTCCTAAATCTGTTGGATAGTAAAATTAAAAAATGTTCAGTGGCTAAAATCTAAGAAAGTTTTTAAAGAGCTATGACTTGTGTATTATTTTTGTATTTTGGAAATAGCATTTTTTTTCTTTAAGTGATCTGGAATTTTAGAATTTTATTCCTTTTCATTGGATTCTATTAGGAAGGAAAAATAGGATTGTATTTTATTTTTTATATGAGTTTTTAATAACTTAAAATTATTCTCATCCCTAACTATGTGTTACTCACTTTAGAAATATTTAGGAAAAAAACCTATATGCCCAGGTCCTACTCCCAGAGATTCTGACTAGTTGATTTGGGGTGGGGTCCAGGTATAGGTCTTTTTTATAGCTCCCCAGGAGGTATTCTATTATGAAGCCACACTTGAAACCCCCTGCCCTACTGTATCAAATTGTGGTGTTTGCTGATGCTGATTTTGGTCTTTGTAACAGGGAAAAAATAAAAAATGGAAGGCCTGCCCGATGCAGCTGCTTTTGCAACTAAACTTAAAAACACTCTCATCCAGTACCATAGCATTGAAGATGATAAGTGGCGTGTTGCAAAGAAAACGGTAAATTTGTTTAATTGGGGTGTATCGTCTGTCGAATGAATTGGTTAATATCTTTCAGAATAGTATGGGAAAATGTGGACCATACTGCAAATGGATATGCAAGATAGATAATTTTCCTAATAAAGTGGGTGGTTTAGCAGGTCATAAAGGAACAAACATAGTAATCCTGTACCGCTTTCAGTAATTCTTTAGATATTGGACAGGAGAATAGACTTGGGGAACAAGAGCCTAAAGAATGGCCTCTTAAGTCAACAAAAAATGTATCATTGTCAGTTTAAGGAAGTATAGTAATTGGTAGTTTGGAATAGTTTCAGATATTTCAACAGGCCTATGAGAGTGGCCAGTTAGTATTTTTAGCAACATGACTTGCCCAAATTATCATATGGCTGAGTGTTCACAGAGCCAGTCCTAGAATCCAGGACTCTTCCAATTAAGTACTTTAGCTATTCTGATATTCAGAATTTCTTGGATAATTACCAGTAAAAAATTGTAGGGATTAATTCAAGGTAGCACTGTCAGAACAGATGTGAATTGTTTAATATTTTAAAAGATATGAGTGAGTTCAGAATGAAATACTTAGCATTCTTAATGTCTTAGTCTAAATGTGTCAGTAGACAAGATTGGAATAGGAAAATAATAAATGGCCAGTGAGATAGTGCCATCACTGAATCTTTACAGTATTTGGGTCACATTAAGCTACTGAAAAATCTTTCCTGGAGGTCTATAATTTAAATAAAATGTGAAGGATTTTAGGATAGAGAAAAAGTTCAAATGTGGATCATTTGATGGTATAAATAACTTTTATGAATCTCTGAATATTTACTTAAGTTTTAATGCAAAGACTAATGCTTTAGACATATGAAATTGTTAGTTTTATATCCAAGGTTCCACTTATATAATTATCACCATTTACTATTTTTATTTTTCTAGAGAGATGTCACGATTTGGAGAAAACCTTCAGAAGAATTTAATGGATATCTGTACGTAAATTCTAGTAGTTTTATGTAGCTCTTAAGACATTGCTGAATGTTTTATACGTACACACACAGAAACGTTAATGATCACTAAATGATCATTGCCAATAAAATTAGGCCTCTGCTTCTAAGATTTAAACTTTCTGAGAAGCAAGTTACCTTATGAAGTCAAAGCCTATTTCTATAACCCTTCTGTACTGAGTTGATGGTGAGGGGATCATAAATAATGATGTGAAATGACTGATAAGATCTTAATTTCTTAGCATCCTATATAATAAAAGGCTAACATAAATTGAACGAACGGTGGAACAACTGGTCGCTATGACGTGCCCTGACCACTGGGGGCAGATGCTCAATGCAGATGTCCCCTGTTGGTCAGTGCACTCCCACAGGGGGAGCACTGCTCAGCCAGAAGCCCAGAAACCTCTCCCGCCCCCACAGGAGCACTGAGGAGAGCGGGCCTAAGCTGTCAGTCGGGCATCCCGTGAGGGCTCCTGGACTGTGAGAGGGCACAGGCTGGGCTTAGGGACCCCCGGAGTGCACAAATTTTTGTGCACTGGGCCTCTAGTCTCTCTCT
>NW_006285040.1:6953271-6975383 GCF_000327345.1 Myotis davidii
GGGCCAGGCCGGGGATTGGGCTGAAACTGGCAGTCCAACATCCCCTAAGGGATATAGCAGTGCATGAAGCAGCAGGCAGCCAGGGAGGATCGCTCCTGCTCATCCTGGTCCCGCTGTGCCTGCTGCCAATGGGGCAGGAGAGGCTCATGCTGCTGCAGCTGCGTTAGCCAGTCATGAGCCTGGCTTATGGCTGAGTTCTTACATTGAGCGTCTGCCCCCTGGTGGTCAGTGTGCGTCATAGAGACCGGTTGACGAGTTATTCAGTCACTATAGGCTTTTATATATATAGACTAGAGGCCTGGTGCATGGATTCGTGCACCAGTAGGGTCCCTCGGCCTGGCCTGAGGGGATCAGTGGACCTCCATGCCGTCGCAGCCCAGCCTTACCCGCCAGCTCATCGGGCTCCAGCCCGTCCTTTGCCATTGCTTACTGCCTCAACCTCTGTCAGGCTCGTACAGTATGAAGTAGTGTGTGAAGTGGCAGGCAGCTGGGGAGGAGCCTGTGCAGTTCCCTTTCATCCCAGCCTCGCTGCACCTGCTGCTGCTGCTGCGGCTAGGTAGGCTTGCTGCCGCTCTGCTGTGATCTCCACATGCCTGCCCTAGGGTGATACCGGTGCACCCATGACCACGCAGCTGCCACTCATCATCACATCCTCACTCCCTGTGTGGCGCCGGAGAAGTGGCACGGGCTCACATCTGGTCAGTCTCAATCCCGGTCCCAGTCTGGATGGGGAAGGAGCATGCAGGGAGAGTATCTGCAGGAGAGACTCACTCCTCCACAGCTGCACTTGCCAGCCATGAGCCCTGTGTCTGGCACCTGTTGATCAGCTGAGCGCACTGACCAGCTGGAGGCAGCTCCTGCATTGAGCGTCTGCCCCTTGTGGTCAGTGTATGTCATAGCTACCAGCCGGTCATCTGGTCGACTGTTCACTTAAGCTTTTATATATGGGTAGGTTGTCAATTCTTCCCTGTAAAGTACAGTGCTACAGTAAACTTAGTATGTCTCCTACACATGTGTGATTTTCTTGGGGTATGTACCTGGGTCTTAGGGATGTGCATCATTCAGCTTCACTAACCATTGTCAAATTGCTCTCTAAAGTGGTGATAACAGTTTGAGAGTTCTCATTCCCTTCCACTCAATTCTTAATACTTGTTATTAAGTTTATAATTTCTGCCAATCTGAGGCACATGAGATAGTATCTTACTAGTATTTAGTTGACTATGAGTGAAGTTGAACATCTTTTCTAAATTTATTGACATTTCAGGTCAATTTTATCATGTCCTTTGCCCATTTTTTTTTGGACTGTCTGTCTTTTTTTTTTTTATTGACTTATAGGAACTAATTATATATCCTGTATAATAATTATGCCTCTGTTCATATGTGTTGCATATATATTCTTCCAGTGTATAAAAATATGTTTATACTAATAACATGTCAGAGTATAACTGAGAAAAGAATAGTATGCAAAATAAATGGGAACATTACAGTGTTCTGCAGACTTTTTGGCAATGGCATAACATGACGGTACTTTACCAGTACGGTGTTCGTGATAACATATAATATAGCTTTCAGATTTCTTATTAGATTTGAGGACAAAGAGTACATTCTGATAAAATAATTGACAGAACTTAATTTATCAGAAAAGTTGTTGGGATTTACTCCCTTTAATAAATATTCATTGCCCTAGCTGGTTTGCTCAGTGGATAGAGCACTGGCTTGCAGACCAAAGGGTCTCGGGTTCAGTTCCCGTCAAGGGCACGTATCTTGGTGGCAGGCTCTTCCCTAGCCCAGGCCCTGGTCAGGGCGCATCCAGGAGGCAATCAATTGATGTATTTCGCCGAAACCGGTTTGGCTCAGTGGATAGAGCGTCGGCCTGCGGACTGAAGGGTCCCAGGTTCGATTCTGGTCAAGGGCATGTACCTGGGTGTGCGGGCAACATCCCCACTGGGGGATGTGCAGGAGGCAGCTGATCGATGTTTCTGACTTTCTATCCCTCTCCCTTCCTCTCTGTAAAAAATCAATAAAATATATTTTAAAAAAAATTGATGTATTTCTATCACATCGATGTTTCTCTCTGTATTTCCCTCTCTTCCTTTCTCTCCAAAAGATCAATGGAAAAATATCCTCGGGTGAGGATTAACAATAAAAAAATCAATCAATTAATCTTCATTGACGTTTGCTCTAGTTAGTTCCGAACTACGTAGGAGGGCATGCTGAAATTTTCATTCCAGTAGCATTTGCCTTTTTTTTTCTTTTCAGTTTCAAAGCCCAAGGTATTATAGATGGTGTTGTTAATGATATAATGGACCATATACGCCCAGGTCCCTGTCGCTTGGATTGGGACAGCTTAATGACTTCATTGGACATTTTGGAGAACTTTGAAGAGGTATTTGTTTAGAAACATTACTTCAGATTGTGTGTGTGTGTGTGTGTGTGTGTGTGTGAGAGAGAAAGAGAGAGAGAGAGAAAGAGTGCATGTGTGTGTGTGTGGGGGGGGGGGAGTACCCATGTGGGTGTGAGCAAAGTACACACTTGCATTCATTGCTTTGAGAATAAGTAGTCATGGCAGAAGTCTCACAGGGGAATCCTTGCTGCTTTTTAAAAAGCTTGAGTTTTCTCATATTACCTAATGAGTCTTATTTTCTGAAATCTAAGATTTTAGAAGTTTATCTAAGATTTCAGAAGAACTGAGTTTATTTTCTGAAATCTAAGATTCTGAAAACACCACTATTATATTCAGGTTTCCTAGTAAATTGTATGTAAGTTTTCTGTTGAAGTCAAAATCAAAGACCAAAGATGTCACTCTGAACAAAGTGGCTTCCTGTCTTTTTCTATTTCTATTAATTTAGTTCTTACCATGTTTGAATTTATTTTAAAATATATTTTTATTGATTTCAGAAAGGAAGAGAGAGGGAGAAAGAAATAGAAACATCAATGATGAGAGAGAATCACTGATCAGTTACCTCCTGCATGCCCCATACTGGGGATCGAGCCCGCAAACCAGGGCATGTGCCTTGACCAGGAATTGAACCATGACCTCCTGGTTCATAGGTTGATGCTCTACCACTGAGCCATGCCAGTTGGGCTGAACGTCTTTATTGAATTATGTGGTGTTTTAGTGAATGTATTTGTGTATTTTATCTTAAACACCTAAGGGTTACACCACCTACTTCCATGTTGAACAGACCACTGGATGCAAAGTGACTATTGAATTAGAGACTTGGATATGAGGAAATATCTCTATATTTTTATTATATATCTTCTTCATGTGTATAGCAGCAGTGAGATTTAGAATAGAAATCTAAACCTGTCAGAATCACTGTAAGAATTATTACTACTAATTATAAGACATTTTAGATGAGTATTAGTTTTTTACTAAGGATGAACTTATGATATATGATTCTATGTATGTGTCCTTAGAGTAGGAAGTAACACCTGTTACCTTTTGTCCTTCAGAATTGCTGTGTGATGCGTTACACTACTGCTGGTCAGCTTTGGAATATCATTTCCCCAAGAGAGTTTGTTGATTTCTCCTACACTGTGGACTATAATGGAGGGCTTTTATCTTGTGGTAATGATCTCAAAACTGTATACTGTCTTTCAGTTTGTTTTAAATATTTGAGTTTTCTAGGCTGGATTTTTTTTCTATGCAAGATATGTTTTCATAATTATTTTATAATCCTAAGCTTTATAAATACTGAACCCTAGAGATTAAAATAACAATATCAAGAAGGATTCTGAAATTCAAGTTTTTGTTTCCAGTTACATGCTATCCTCCAGATCAGTGGTCGCCAACCGGTGGTCCACAGACCACTGGTGGTCTGTGAGTTCCGAAAGGTTGGCAGCCGCTGCTCCAGATCACAGCTAACAAACATGGATAACATGACTGCCTCTAAGAAAGAGATCCAGTAAATGAAAAATAGCTTCTTAGTCACACACACACACACACACACACACACACACACACAAATAGACTTGGTATGTGTTAGGGTGTTCTCCTTTTCTGAGTTGTGTACAATTTTACTTTTGAAACTAAAAATAGTGCTATTAGAAGGTTCCTGCTTCCTAAGATATATCTATAGGTAAGTTAATATGTTTTCTGTATATACTTGAGTTGCCAGTTGTAGTTAAACATCTATTTGTTTATTTTTGACCAGCTACTACCAAAGTTGGATACGGAGTGCCTGTGGAGACTGGTGGTACCATAGGTTTTTTTAAAAATATATATTTTTATTGATTTTAGAGAGGAAGAGAGAGAGAGAAACATCAATTATGAGAGAGGATCATTGATAGGCTGCTTCCTGCATACCCACTACTGGAGATCAAGTCTGCAACCCCAGGCATGTGCCTTGACTGGGAATCGAACCGTGACCTTCTGGTTGATAGGTCAACGCTCTACCACTGCCATACTGGCTGAGTCCATAAGTTTGTTATTGGCACCTTGAGGCCTGGATGCTACATCCAAGATTCTTTAGTTTCCAAGGAGTTCCCAAGATGACATGATACTATCCATTCTGAAGGGGTTAGAATTTTCTGCATTACCTGTCTTAGCTCCCCGTCAGAAATCTACTTGGTAATTATTCTTTTTCATTCTTCCATGGTCCCTCTTGGGGCTGAATTTTCATCTACAGGGATAACAAGACAAATACTGAAACAAGAAATCTAATATTTTAAATATCCAGAGTTTTAGACTTATGTCAGTCACTCCTATTAATAGTGTTATTTTCAAATTGCCTTGTAGGGGTCAGCCTTGACTGGAGTGAGAAGAGAGCAGAATTTGTTCGTGGATATAACCATCCCTGCGGTTGGTTTTGTGTTCCACTTAAAGACAATACAAACCAGAGTCTTTTGACAGGCTATATTCAGACGGATCTGCGTGGGATGATTCCTCAGTCTGCAGTAGATACAGCCATGGCAAGCACTTTAATCAACTTCTATGGTGATTTACAAAAAGCCTTATGAAAGGCATAAGACGTTTAAACTTGTAGTACTACGACCCTCTGAATTAACTCCTTCTTTCAGCTCCATGGCCTGTAAAAATCATCACCCTTTTCTCTCATCTGTATAGCTCGTAGAAAAATTTGAGATATTTTTGTGTTATTTTATTCCTAAAGTAAATAGCTGTCTAAGAGAGGGCATTGTAGTTTTTTTAAATAGTTATTTGCACCTTGTTTGGTATGGCAGTCTGTGTGTCTATGAATGGAGAGCATGACAGAAATCCACCCTGAAATAGGTGGATTCTTTGACTCAAACTCTTAAGAAAATGAATAGTGCCTCAGTATGAATTTTTTGGCTGCTTTGAATTTAGAGAGAGCACAAGCTTCATGCCGTTAGGTTAAAATAATCTATTTTAGAGCTCTATAAACATTTTGTAAAAGTTCTAATTTTTTTTTAAAGTTAAATATTAGTGCTTTAGTTTTGGTATGCTCTATGAGTTTGCCAATATCTTGACTAAAGAAAATGCTCTTTATATTTTATAAATATGAACCTCATTATCAACTGACTTGCACTGCTTTAAGTATTGAAAAGATCAGAAATAAATGGGTAGATATTATAGTAACTATAGAATCCAATCAAAAGCATTTCAATTTTGATACCTAGATAGCATTATTTTGTGAATATCTTTAAAAATATGATTGTTTTTTATGTGCATTTATTTTGGGAGTCTTAAAACATTTATGCATGAAACAGTACAAAAACTGCCATCTATGTAATGGGGATACACCATTGATTGAACAGTAGTCTGAGTTTTGTGAAGTGGCTGGTGGTATCCTGTATTTAGCAGCAGGGAATCATCTCTCTAGAAGGTCAAATTCAATGAATGTTCTGTACATGTTCCAGTTTTAAAAGTATCACTCAACTCATAAAATATTACTACTTCATAAACAGTCATAATTGTGATGAAACTTTTGTCTGGTACTGTAACAAATGCATTCAGAGAGTCATTTTGTAACTAGAATGAACAATAATAATTGGTCCCTTGATTCTATGGCTGCCTTAAAGGAACATTCTACATGATTTTAATATCCCAAATGACTCTGGCTTTTGAACTGTCCACCTAGTTTACTTCTAAAATAAGAACTTGAGGCATCTCAATGTGTCCAGGCAATTCTTTTTGTGTGTGTGGTTAATACAGGCAAATTTTTGCATGTATCTATTTGTGTATATGCACACATCTTGAAATCCATTTCAGTGTTCAGTGTGAGTTCTTTCTGCATTATTATTATTATCATTTTATTTCCTCTTTGTGTGTGTGGTTAATATGGGGTAAAGCGAACTCTGGAAATTCATGCCAGATAGACTACAAAAAGCATAAGAGCATATGGTGGTTCAGGTGCATGAAGGTTTGATCTGTGTTTTACTTCACTATGTTTACCTGAGTGTAAAGAAAGCCTAGATCCTCAGACCCATTTTGATAAAGTGAAAAAAGTTGAGCTGGTTTTTGTCTTTATTTTTTTGCTATTAGCAATGATGTTAAAAAAAATAAATAAATAAAAGGTTGTAGTACTACATTATCCATGGTGAATATCTCACAAGTTTTCGATTGAAAATAATTTGTTTCAAGAACTGACAGAAATGATGTGTAAATGATCCTATTTTCTTAACTTGAAATTTATTAATTAATTTTTTTTCTAAATTGGAACTTGAGTTGCTGGATTTTTCTCCCACTTTTTTCTTCTTCTTCTTGTAATAGGGAAAAAAACATCAGTAGTTTAATTTTTAGCTCCCCACGGAAATTTATTAAATGTTAGTTTTCAATAAAAAAAAAAAAGAAAGAAATGTTAGTTTTGACTTTATGTATTTTTTTATTTGGTTTTATTAGTGTAGAGTAGGAAGTTTCTTATATTTAGGTATTCTGTCTAAGATGGAGAAATACCAACAGATAATCAGTTATAAGGTGCCCAGACTGGGTAAAGGATTTGCAACAATATTGTATATAAGGGCTGTGATTGCCTGATATGGGAACCCCTAAACACAAATGAACTGTCCATTCTCAGTTACTCTAATGTTCCCTTTGTCCTATTCCACTTATACCTCTGGTGAGTGATTACATAATCCACTGTTTACTGTGGACCAACTGCAAGTAACAGGATACTCATAGAAAAATTCTCATTGCAATATTGAGTCATAGGGATTGAAAATTTATATTCGAATTACCTAAAATTTATATGCAGCTTCTAAATGGCACTTCAGATCTACTGGGCTCTAGCTGTATACTTAAAAACAAACAGCTTTATTGGATTTATATGCTACACAATTTGCCGGTTGTAGGTATACAGTCCAGTGATTGTTTAGTTCATTTATAGTTGTACAACCATCATCACAATCATTTTAGAACATTTTCATCTCCCACAAAGACTCCTTTGCCTGTTTGCAGACTCATAACTAGCCAAAGTTTAGCACAGTTGCCAGTATACAGAAGATGATGAAAAAGATTATAGAATAGGATTTGTTTTGTTTTTAAGAGTAGAGTTGTATTTGAATCTAAGCTCAGGAACCTTGTGTTAATATATTGAAATATGTTATCTCAAGTACCACAATGATAAGAATTTAAGGATGTGGGTTGGGATTAAAGAGTCTGCTGTTTCTATAGCATTGCTGTAGAATAGAAAAATAATGTGAAGCCATATGTCAGGGGTCCTCAAACTACGGCCCGCGGGCCACATGCAAATACAAATATTGTATTTGTTCCCGTTTTGTTTTTTTACTTCAAAATAAGATATGTGCAGTGTGCATAGGAATTTGTTCATAGTTTTTTTTTAAACTATAGTCCGGTCCTCCAACGGTCTGAGGGACAGTGAACTGGGCCCCTGTTTAAAAAGTTTGAGGACCCCTGCCATATGTCATTTTAAATTTTCTAGCAGCAATATTAAAAAAATAAACAGCTGGGGTTAATTTAATAATATAGTTCATGTAATTCAATAGATCCCAAATATTATCATTTCAACATGCAATCAATATTAAAAATCATTTAGCTGTTTTATATTCTTTTATATGAATGCCTGGTGTATATTTTCTAATGTGGACTTGCCACATTTAAGTGCTCATTATCCACATGAGGCCAGTGGCCTGTACTGAATAGCACAGTTCTATGGTATATGTATTAACTTGCTATTCTATAATATGAAGTAGAGAATTTCATGGAATTACTCTTAAATACAAAATCTTTTCTGATTACCAGAGCTTTCAGGGTTTACTAAATTGGGACTGCTAAACATTAGAAATAAATCACTTAGTAGTTGTCAATAAAATAAAAATGATAGCCCTCCCAAATTTCCTTTAAAGATAACTTTTCATAGGACAGTTGATGAAAGCATATAATCTGCCTTGTTATCATGTGGTTGATTATTTTCTCTTGCTTATAGCTAGTTTGTATTAGAAACGTGTATACAGGAATACTACTTGACATAGCACTGTTTTTAGTACATGGTACTTATTTTCTTTAAGGATATTAATTTCGTACTAGAAAAGGTAATTTATCCTAAGTGATACTTTTGCATGAAATCTAGTTTTATTGGTAACTATTGATTGGTTAACTCTTGATGTTTGACATAATAATCAGCAAAAATAATTATGAGAATTTAGTGTTCTGCAGTTATGTATAATAGAAACTTCTACAGTATTACAGGGGTTGTAAATGTTAAAAAGAAATCTCTTCATTTCACTGTTCATTGAGATTGGGTATATTTGAAATTGTAGATTTCAGTGTCTGAAATCGTCTCCCAGTAAAAAAAGCTTTTAGGTCTGAGTAATTCCCTTTGTTATAGATAAAAGTTTTACCTGTTTCCTCAAGAACACACTAGCATCCTTAAAATACGTTGTTAAAATTCAGTGTCTTTTTTATTCAGTAGGTGCTGTAGCTATCCCAAACCAATGGGTAAATGAATAGAGCCCAGGGAAGGTTGGAGAATGGGCCAGACTTCCATTAGAACCTGTATTGTGTAATTAATTACCTATCTGATGTATCTGCCTTGCCTTTTATTTTATTTTTTTTTACTTTTATCCCTTGCCTTATTCAGCTTCTTGAGGTAGGGGATGGTGGGATCTGAGTATGAAAGAAACATTAAATTAATCCCAGAACACAGGAAATTGGACTTATGATGTCTTCATTATTTTGTTGTTTCCAAAGATTTTTACATGTATAATTAAATAAAAATTCATCTCTTGCAATTCAATAAAAGCTATACTATATATAGATTTTATTTTTAAGATATTTTATAATTCTTTTATGAGCCAGTCTGTAAAACTAGAGCCTTTATTATATTAAAAGTATGTGTTAATATAAATAAAATGTATATTTTAAAAATCAGAATAAAATTTCTAGACTCATGTAATTTATCATTGATATAATCTGTACAAGTTGCTTTAATCTTAAATATTAACAAATAGTTTCATATATCTAAACTTAAAGTGTATAATTTAACTTTCTGAATTCTTCCAAAAGGATACATATAAACTGGAAAATAAAGATTACTAACACCGATGGTAACTCCCTCCAGTATCTCATGTAATATTAGATACAATACTTCTGAATCTTGATGTGCCGTTATATAGCCAGGATGTTGATGAATTATTGTGTGCCTTTACTACAGTAACATATGGATACTGTAATATTTGTTGTACATATGTTTAAATAATTGTGTTAATTTGATTAGGAATTATGGTGATAATTTTATTTGGAGTTTTACAAAGCTAGAAGAGATTATAAAGAAGTGCTTGATCTGTGCTATGAATACCGTGGATAGTGTGCATTAGAAAATATGACTATTAAATGGTTTAAACAAATAGAGTTATTTTTCTCAGAAAAAAAGCTGGATATAGGTAATTGTTAGTTTTTATTTATCAGCCAAGAATTCAGGGCTTTTGACTCAGTTCCTCCTCATTTTTAACTCACAGTGTTGAGGTGACTGACTAGCCGTGGACATTACATGTGTACTCCAATCAGGAAGTAGGGGAAGGCATGACACCAGTCATCTGTGCCTTTTATCCAGAAAGCAAAAGCTTTCCCGGAAGCCTCCAGTAGTTTTTCTTTCCAGTAGTCTGGGTAGCATGACTACTAGCTGTAACTGTGGCTGGAAAAGCAAGCATAAAGATTTCCAGCCTTTTGGAGAGATGGTATAAATCTGGATAGCCAGCCATAGCATCAGTGGATCAGCTCTGGGAAGTGTGTATAAGTTTCCTTCAGATGTCAATAGGAGAGTGACAGACTCCCAAAATAGAAGTGACAATAGCAGAGTAGTCGTTCACTTCTTCATGAAACATTTACACCTTAATTGAGGTAGTGAGGTGATGGAGCATCCTCTGTAGGTTAATGGCTAGTGTCACATGACATCCAACATGAATGATCTATGTTTGTATTACATCATGTTCCTATTCCTCAGGAGCTAAGGGCCCACTATAGATGAAGGCTCCTATAGCCGGAGGTAACAGCAAATGGATGGAAAATGTGAACTGCACGTGTATCCCAGGAGAGAGGGTACATCCACACTGTGTTATCAACTGCACAGGTGGTTTAGTGGAGTGTAGTATTCTTTTTTTTTTTTTTTTAGTTATAAGAACATTTTAGGACGTTGTGGAGGTAGTAGAATTGAGCCAGTTGGGCTGTGTAGGCTCAGGAAACAAATTACAGAGGCAGAAGGGCTCTTGGAGCTTAGAGAGAGAGACAAAGGCGATGCACCTCGGTGGGAAGGGGAAGGGAGAGGTGCTTTCCGAGGGACCACGGGTTTTGTATTCTCACAAAATACTGGAGCAAGTCTAGTGTGCAGGCACCAAAATAGGCTTTTCACTCATTTGCATGGTATTTTTCAGGAGCTTTACTTTCCTACTTAGGTTTTGCTTTAGTGACATCCCTGAAGTGACAGCTGATTTTTTTTGTTAAAGGAAATAGTCCAGGGATTGTGCAAAACGAGGTTGAAATAACATGTTTCATATAGTCAAAATGGACTTGCGGTTGGAAGAAGTTTTTGTTTTTCTCAAGCACTTGCCTCAATTAAAATGTCATTTATTAGGCTACATGTGTCTTTTCAACAGAGTGAGGATTTGGTATTCAATGGTAGTAGCAAGCTGCGATTCTGAGGGTAAGTCTGCTGTCATATGTGGCTCTCAAATCCTTCACACAAATGATTGCTAATTGAGTGGCTGAGCTTAAGAAGGACTTTCAGATCTTTACAACTCATGTGGCTAACCACCAGCTTCGTAAGAGTGCGGTTTTGTCCCTCTAGTACTCAGGTCCTGTAAATTCTAAAGCCTCATCATGAAGTGACCACTGAATAGCACTTGGTCTAAATAATACTAATTGCACATTAGGATTATGTCCTTAGAATAGGTTTCCCCAAACACAAAAGGGGATTTGTGTAGTGTTACTGAGAAAAACTCCACAATTGAGACTGCATTATTATGCAGCTATCATAAATGGGGAGATTCTGCAAAAAAGGTGCTTTAGTGCCAGGTTGATACCAAAAAATCCTCTGTAATAAAATCCTAGGTGGCATCGTGCGATGTCACAAGATGGCCACTGCAATGTCATCACAAGATGGCCGGCAGGGGAGGGCAGTAGTGAGCCATTAGGCCAGAGGGGAGGGCAGTTGGGGACGATCGGGCTGGCAGGGGAGCAGTTAGGTAGCGATCAGCCTGGCAGGCAGAAGTGGTTAGGGACAATTAGGTAGGCAGGTGAGAGCTTAGGAGCCAGCAGTCCTGGATTGTGAGAGGGTGTAGGCTGGGCTGAGGATTGCCCCCCCACTCCCTCCCCCCACCCCCTGTGCACGAATTTTGTGCACTGGGCCTCTAGTTACAATATAATTACAAGTCTGGAAGAAAAAATAAACAGGAAAAGAATGCTTCCCTTTGAAAGACATTATGATGTTAATTTTCTGTATTTTCAAATCTTTACAATGAAAAATCAGTTTTCATATGAATTGTTGCATTTACCTTGTGCCCTGTGAACTGACTTTCCAGTAGTGAGAGCACTAGGTTGGGCTAGGACAGTGGTCAGCAAACTGCGGCTCGCGAGCCACATGCAGCTTTTTGGCCCCTTGAGTGTGGCTCTTCCATAAAATACCAACTTCTGTACATGGGCCACGAAGTTCCAATCGCACTGTACGTGCGCGCCTGCATGTGGTATTTTGTGGAAGAGCCACACTCAAGGGGCCAAAGAGCTGCATGTGGCTCGTGAGCTGCAGTTTGCTGACCACAGGGCTAGGAGATGGGCAGCCTAGGTCTCTTCTCAGCCACTAACTGTGACCTCAGATAAGGCATGTCCTTTCTGGGTGTCATCTCTTTAACAAAATGACCGTGTTAGGTTAAATGATTACTGAGTTCCCTTTTTAACATTATGGTGTTAGGATTTTAATGACATCACTGTATAGTGTTTAGAAATGCTATGAAATGAAATATATAATTTCATCCAAGAGAATGGGAAAACACTCAAGGAATGATTCAACTCCAGATGTAAGGAAAACATCCATTGTGTTACTCTTGTGGTAACATTTCAAAGCACAGAATGCACAGTTTTGGTGGGCTCCTAGATGATTTATTATCATACTGTACATGCAGATTGCTTTACAGATTTCCCAGCAGCAAGATAATCTGCTTCTTTTGGCATGTTTTTTGACACATCTAGGTGACTTACACAAAGTAACACTGGCCCTGGATAAGGTTAGTTTCAACAGTTTGCCAATGTCCATTTTGCCTCATGTTGCATATTATTCCTTTATGTTTCTGGGAAACACCCAAAAATGAGCCTATTTAGTCATTTACCCAGGTTATTCAACTTAAGCCCAAGAAGAAGCTACAGTTGTGTGTGGCTCTCATGTTGCCTGCCCAGCTTAGGGCAGCTGAGAGAGCCAATGAGTGTGCTGTGTCCTCTCTGAGAACCCAGGACCCTCTGCAAGTCCCCACCATTGAAGAATATGGCAGCTCTCTCAAAAGTTAATGGACATGATTTTGATGAACTCTATACAAATGTTTTCTGTATTTACATTTATGGCCAGGTTAGACTTACATGTTTACCTAGAAAAAAAGAAATTCAATATATCTGTATTTAAGGAGTCGATAGCACCATTTTGACAAGCTTTAAAAATGAAATGTTCACAGCTCCTTTTTCAGTACTTTTCTATCAGAATTTGGGAATATAGCATATAATTGTGATAGCAAATATCTGATATAGATAGTTGTTACACAGCCAAGATTATACATATATTCCTCCAAATTCTACATGCACTTGCTTTTGGCTAATGACTTGCAATCTAAACTACTGGAAATGTAGGTTTCCTCTATATAATGGTACCCAGTCATCTAAGCCTTCATACTTATGTCCCTCTAGTTCAGTAATCTTTTCACAACCCAGGAATACAAATTTCTCTACGAAAAACTAGAAAGACATACCAGATAATGCCACATAAACCTGAAGAACCCTTGTAGGTACTCCTTTCTTAGTGCCTGCTAAGCTTTCTGATCCCTCCCTATATCTATGTCTTAGTTTCCCTTTCATCACTCATATGATAGTCAATCTTTGTACTTTCTTTCATTTCATTTTCCCTGAAGAATAATGCAGCCATTCACAATCGCAGTCACGATCTGAAACAAGCTAAGTGGCAATACAACTAACGTATATATGCCGTAATCTGATCCTAATTGGTGAGTATTAAAAATGTTTTGAAGATGGGTGTCAAGTACTGCCTGCAAAGAATGATATAAAAAGGGATTTATAGAAAGGATTTATACAGGGGCAAAAGAGGGATGAAGGAGAAAGGACTTGACAGGACCAGCTTGATGTTTGAGGAAAGCAGTTGAGAACATTTTTAAATTTCATTGAGACTTAGCTTTTCTTGTACAGGTTATCTTTTGAAGTGTAAATGTGCAGATATAGTTCTATCTCAACTGCAGGGATTGCGTTTTCAGAGTAGATCATTATTAAAGGGTTAAAATAACTGTAGCAGAAGTAACATTGATGCAGGCCTCCAACGGCAAAGCTTTAGCAAGTCATTAGGTGATGTCTAGAGTCACAGAGAGTTATTCAGATATTGGAGTTCTGCAAAACGTACTCAGATAACCACTGTCATTATTTCCTCTGTCATTATTGTCAGTGGAGACCTAGCCAATGCAGCCTTTGCATCAACTGATGAAGTGCAAAAATGTCTTTGATGTCTTGGGTGATTTTTATTCTGCTTAGGGATGCCCCAAACTAGTAAAGTACATAGGAGATCACAGAGGGCTATGTCCTCTGAGGAAATGCGGCACATGTTTCTTCCAAGACTAAGAAAGGAGCAAGGAGGTCTCTAACTCAACTTTGCACAAGATCCGAGACTTTTGTGCAGTCTTAGCAACACTTCCCTTAGGTTTCAGCCTTTCAACCCCAAGTTGTTCCTTCACCACCTTGCCTTGCATTTCTTCACTCTAAATTTTCCTGCCAGATGCATCCCCTTCCTCCCCGCTTCCTGCAAAGACTCTCCCATCCTTCAAATCCAGCCAGTGTTCCCAGGAAGCATTCCTTGATCATTCCAGGCCGAAAGGAGCTATTCTTCTTTCCGTCCCTGGGGGCTTACTGTGGGTGTAGATGTAGCATGGGCTACACAAGGAAACTTGTTTCTCCAATGACAAAGCTCACTCCTAGAGTAGCTGAATTCACCTCTGATCCCTTCATTGTGTATAATTGTTTCTCAGTGAAAGTTTACAGAGACAATGGGTTCCTGGAATGGGCTACTCCTGGAAGCCTCAAAATATAGCAAATCATTTCCTTAAAGTGTGCTTGTGATGTAGGTCTAATGTCCCCTAAACTCCACTGTTTATAATGGTTCTAAGAGGAAAATTAGTTCTTGACTTTGGTCTATTCATTTCCAAGAGAAGCAGGCAACCCAGATGGTGAGGGACATGTAGAAATGCTTTTAAGTCCACTAACAGCTGCCTTCAAACTGAGCAATTAGGGAAAATAGGCAGGTAGGACTGTGGAATCCTAATGTAGAGTTTATCTCTTCCCTCTTCCATTCTAATGGTCTCCCTCCTACATACATCAACCACGAGGACCTGGCAGACAATTCATCTCCTTTTCCCTGAGCTCTACATTGTGTCTCAGTGGTTACATCATATTATTAATTGCTGTAACAGTTTCAAGAAAACAATACATTATTTAACTACAGTCATAATTTTAGGTATTCCTAATAATAAGCTGATAATGGGTTTTCTACTTAATACCTCATTTGTAATCTTTGGCCACAGATGTTGAAAGTCAAACACAAAGGTCATACATGCCTACATTTCTCAATTATCTGGATGTCCTGCTTCCCCTAAGGCAGCTACTATGGAATGAGTAATTTCTCTGTGACAGAAATAATCTAAAAAAGGGCCCTTCTTGGATTTCTAAATATATAAGAACAGTAAAGGCAAGCATTTACTCAAGGGCCCCTCTTTTCAAATTAATTATATAACACTCAGAAAAACATGGAGATTGAAAAGAAGCTTTCTTGCATGAAAGAATTGGCCATCTGCCTGCTCCCTGAGCTATTGAAGAGCAAGTCATTGTCATGGAATGTCATAATAGAGCACATTTCCTAAAAATGACTAAATGAAGATTCAATTGATATGAACTACTTGAGAATATCTGGAGTTACTCAGAACCAAAGGACTCTCTTATTTCTTAGCTTACTACGTAACAGCTCTGAATTGACTTAACTGTGAAATAGCACTGTAAGATATCATTACATGATTTTTAATATAAGGGTCCAATTTCTAAAACCTGCTCAGAGTCCAAGAAAGCTTTTTAATTCCCCTCTCACCCAAGTCAGTTCATACTCTAAATTTCTTTTTTCAGGAATGTTGCAATTTTGAATTTTGAATTCTGTAGTAAAATTTTACTGTTAAGTTGTGCTTTCAGAACAGTTATTGTGGTAAGATCATTTGCAACAGAAATAAAGCTCTCCCAACTTCCTAAGAAGCAAATGAAAACAAGAACCTTAAGCTGAGGAGAAGAAATCTAGAGTATAGGAATCTGTATTCTTTGATGTCACCAAAAGATACCGGGTGCCATGAAAAACCAGGTTTGTGGTGTTCTTTGTTCATTAATTTTTATTTTCTGTAAAGGGCCAGTTAAACATTTTAGGCTTTTCTGGGCCATATGGTCTCTGTTGAAACTACTCTGTACTGGTAGCATGAAAGCAACCACAGACAATATATAAATAAATGAGAATGATCATGTTCTAATAAAACTTTATTTTTATTAAGAAAGCAGGCCTCTGGTAGATTTGGTCTGTGAACCATAGTTTGCCTAACTCCTGAAAACTGTTCTTGGGAGATTTAAATTTATTTCCTTGGGGAATTATGTGAAAATTACTTTTTAAAAAATGCCCATGTTTTATATGTATATCACAAAGACCATAGATAAAAGAATGATTGGCATTCAAATAAGAACGAGTATAAACATCAGCCCCTAACTCTTTTAGTAATGATCACTTATCACTGGGCATAATGAATCTCACTTAAAACCTTGTCTGCTGTTCCTACTCAGTGAACTCACAGGAAATGTTAAAATTTCAAGGGAAACACAGCAACATCTGTCAGACATGGAATGCTATCATATTGTTTGGACCTAACTACTTAATAAAGCGGACATATTAGGTAATTCTTTTGGCTTTAGGGAAGCCATGAAAATACTGCTGAGACAGGGTATGTGAACAGAAATACCTTCAGATCTTCTGGCATGAATAATAACCTTGACGATAACAGTGTAAACAAAATTGTCACTCATGTATCCTGTGTTGCTGCATATTAGCTGCATGATAGCTATAAAACAGGTCAGGTTAGAGGAGGCAGTCATGAGATAAGTTTTCAATTTATAGTCATACTTGTATCCTTTACAAACCAGATTAGCTACCATACATATACCAAAGAAAAGACAAAGGACAAACCTAGTACATTTTTATCATCCACAACTGACTCCGAATGAGAGTGCTTAGGGAAAACAACAATTTTCAAAAATTTAATGTGAATCCTATTGCATTGAGTAGCTTGAAATGATCTTTTAAATGGACAAGAAAGATTATTTAATCTGACTGAAATGAAGTATTTGTCATTTTGAATACAATGAATCACAGCAAAGATCTCATGGGTATAAATATCCCATATCCATGGATTTCCAGGTCAAGATGTCCACGTCAAAATTTCTTCAAAATGTGCTGAAAAGGACTCTTAAGAACTCAGTGTAATTTTGCAGCCTTAGCACTGCCATTTAGTTTTAAAGTAAATTCTGGGCTACCAAAGGCCCCACATTTCTGCAGCCAGTGTGGGATCTCACTCTCCTAACAGGCAGCCTGATGGCCAGAGACATGGAACACGTGGTAGCAAACCAAGACACTGGAAAGAGCAAGTGACTGGTGGAATCCCATTTTCCATTACTGAGGAACAGCAGGCAATACACCAATATTCAAACCGCATCACTTTCAATCAGAGCTTGGGAAGAGGTTTTCTTCCATTTGGCTCATGTGAGCTCAACCAGGTCAGATGCCTGGAGTCTTCTCTAGAGCAAAGCCTGATTCCTGTGAAGGAGTCGATGGTCCCGTCATGGAAAGACTTGCATCCTGCCCTAGGTAGACCTCTGGGCCAGGCGACAGAGGAAAAGCTGTGTTGAAAATCAAGCACATCCTCAAGTATATCACAAGCATTTATGAAAACCAGAATTTTAAACAAGGAAGCATACATTAGTCAAGTTTGTTATTGCTCTCCAAGATAAGTATATACATGGTTGGACTTTATAAGCTGAGGTGATCTGATCTCAGGTGATATCTGAAAGGCGTAATAATGACAAAAACTGGTACTTAATAAATCAAAATATAGAAAGAGGAAATGCTGAATTTGGTTACTATGGGCGGATAGCTGTTTTCTCGCCAGTGGTCTTTTATTTTCTCTATTTGCCGAGGGACCAGAAAATTCCCCTGAGTTGTGCCAGGGGAAGAAAAGGATGTTGAAAAAATTATAGAAAATGATCGGGTACATTTCTGCTTATCATATGGTTATGAATATCATAATACCAACATTGAGATTACATGTGCATAAATGTTTAAAAAAACACTGAAGACACATACATACAGAGTGTAACCATTTCTTAGTACTTAACCAGGAAGTGTGCAGATGTTACCATGACCCTGATCAGGAACACATCAGTGATGAGCATTAAAGAAATTGGAATATGACCTAATACACAGCAATTACAAGGATATTACAAATGCTATTATGTAGGTAAACGTCTGGAAACTTTGCACCATCTAAAATAGTATACTGAATACTCTGCAATGACAAGTAAATTACATAATGGCATTGTAATTATGTCAATTATACTAGTATATGAAATTAACCCTCATCAAGAAAAACCTAGTGCTGATTCACTTTGTTGACTTTTTCTTTTTGCATTTGCTTTGCAAGAATAATCCTAAAACAGAAAAAATGGTTTACTAATTTCACTCTTTGCCTTTTCTGGCACTTACTTTTTTTTAACCCTAATTTGGAATGCAACCAGATGCTTCTGTAAAAAATAACAACAACAACAACAACACACACACACACACACAGAATTATGAAACAAAATGTCTCTCTTTAAATCTTCAGTTTGTGGGCAACCCAGGCAGTTACCTTGCATTTGAAACTGGATAGGGATTGCTAGACATTCTAAATTACAAAATATGTTTAAAATGCTATGTCATTGAGGTCACAGTATAAGGCAAACTGTTCTTTCTTTTTAAGTCTGCCACTAAAAATGGCTATAGAACATTGAGGATTATTCTAAAATAGCAGTATGTAAGAAGTATCTAAAAGTCTTTTGAATCCATGTGTAATGGCAGTGTTGATTAAACCCTTCTAAGAAAATGTAAAAAAAAAAAAAAAGCCAGCTGATGGTCATATCCACACTTGGGGGCTTATTGTCCTCATCGTGTAATCTTCATCATTCAGATTTGGAATGTGTTAGTAGATTTCTAGAAATAACTCTTGCCTGCAACACATGGATGGTGCCAGCCTAGTCCAGGCCGGCAAAATCCTATTAAGATTCTCTGTGCAGTCCTTCCTGGGGGACACATGGTTCACCCACAGTAAATATGGGTCCACAAGAATACTAGTAGGTTCATGGCAGTACTCAGGAGAGACTAGCCTACAGTCAAGATTCCAGGGCCCAGAGGGATCAGAGGGACTGTGGCCAACTGAACAATGCCCAGCAAAGTATTGTTCTCTACGAGTCATGCTGGGAAACACTCCTCTGAAGCACGTGACTAAGCAGAAGTTTTTACTTATTTCAGGTTATGACATGTCTGAAATATTTTCCTTTTGGCTTCCTACCAGCTCATCAGTGTGGAAAATGGAAGCAGCTCAAATCTAATAATCTAGCATAGAAATTCAGGTGTCATTTTGTTTAGAAAATACTCTAGAACAGTTCTGTTCCAATACAGTAGCCATTAGTCACATGTGGCTCTTGAGCGCTTGATTTACTAAAGGTGTAACATATACTCCTGATTTTGAATACAGTATAAAAACAAACATTTAAAATATTAATTATTCATATTGATATGCTAGAATAATAGTTTGGCTATGTTGGATTAAACTATACAGTTAATTTTGCCTAATACTTTGTTTTGTTTTTTAAGTGGCTAAGAGAAAATAGTTAATTACGTATGTGGCTGCATCATATTTATATTAGACAGCACTTGTTCTAGATGATAACTTCTTCAACCATATTATTCTAACTTATACCTTATTCATGTATTCATGGAATGAATGAGCTTTACAGTTTGAGAAAGATCATTGGAATTCCAATTAGGTTTTTTAAAAAGTGGAGATGAAGACTGTCCTTTCTGGGAAAATAACCTAGGTTATGCTATGCATCTGAACTTATCTGATAACAAAAATCAATAATGTAATGTAACTGTCAGCTCTAAAATGCAAAACATAATTTATTGTTCTTTGCTGAAATTCCCTTCATTCTTTTGCTTTAAATATAATTTGACTAGGGGTAACATTATGAAGTAGTTTATCAAAATAAAGCTCTATCTGCTATTATTTAGCTAAGTAATCTTTGAGAGAGATGATCTATCCCATTTCATCAGATAATATCAATGTTTGTCGTACTTTCAAAATGTTAGCCCAATAATTTGAACCTATGTTGTATTTCTTCTGACCTGACTAAATTAGCCGCTATTTAGGCATTATTAAAACTTAATCCTTAACATACAAGTCAAGATTCAAAACTTCCAGTGATTTTTAAAGAGTGCAATTTATGGATTAAAAATAAATTACCCTTACACCCTCTAGATCTCACCAAGGAAGAGGCATGTTCCTCATTTAAATGGGTAAAACGCTCACATACACACTGGCCCTGGCATTCACAGTGCTGTTTCTAAAGTCCACGGGGCCAACCACTGAAGTCAGCCCTGGGTGTTGGAGGACAGAACTGCCCTGGGAACAAAATGGGGGTGGCTGGGAGGGACCCTATGATCTGATCTTCCAACTAATTGCCATCCTATAATAATATCCCTTTTCCCTCTCTTCTTCCCATTTGAAATATATGGAACTCTTACTGTACATACCTGTTAGATCTCACTGGGAAAAGTACACCAGGCAATTTATCATTTTTAATGGAAATCTTAATGCTTAGTAAAAAAAAAGGCATTCTTAGAGGTTAAAAATAGTGAGCCCTTTATAATAGCTGTAATGGAAATTTTGAGAGAGAATAAAGATGGAAAGAAGCAGAGAAGAAGAGGATAAGTACTCTCTACTAGTTAATAAAAATAAAATAAAACAAAAATCGTCTTTCTCTGAGCCCAGGTGAGGTGCCTCGCTTAAGAGCTATTTCCTCCAAGTCAGCGACCTGTCAGGCCCCTCAACTACGGAAGATGAGAAATCCTACCTTGTTTTCTTCTCAGGAGAATGGCAGTAAAGGAAGATTTGTGCTTGGAAAGCAGAATGTCTGCCAAGGTCCAATCACTCCAGAAACCAGAGGTTTTATTTCATTGTCCAATACAATAGCTTCGAGAAAGTGCCCAAATAATTTTTTAAGATCTCTTTTTTGGAATAGTATTTTTATGTGATAGTCATTTTTTTATTATAATTTTGTACATTGTAATTCTTTTTTGAAATTATGAAAGTATACTAAAATGTGATACATAATTTCATAAAAATGTTCATCTCATTTCAAATGAAATAAATCTGAGGTACTTGTAATTTAAATGTGATTTGTATTAGGGAAAAGCGTTTATATGAAAATCAAAGAAATATCTTTTGGAAAAAAATCATAGTAAAGTATAAAATTTAATGTTACAGCTTCTCAAGTCTGACTTAAAATCAGTGTTTTTTCGTCCTTTCTTTTGTTTTTGTCGTTTAAGGTAAATAAAACGGTGCACTCTCCTAAGTTGACATGAACACTTTCAAAGCTACATTGCAAAATGTGGGCACTTCATTCTAAGTGTGAGAAAAAGATATACTAGCTTTTCAAAAATATCTCTAGTTTATAAGCAGTATATCTAAATAACCATCAATTGAAAGGGAAAAAAGACTTTATAAACAAAAATGTTTCCTTATGCTAGTAAATCAATAATGAATGATCTTTTAATGAAATACTATTCCCACTCTATTCAGACATTTTGGCATCAGCCTGTGGGATAGATTTTCCTAAATATTTGAAACTTGGTAATTATAAAGTTTATCCATAATAATGCTCCTATCTTTAAAGTTGTACACGCTCATTAATAAATCCAATTTTACCTGGAAAATGATGAGTCAATATATGTTATTCTAAGTCCTAGTCTTATCCTGTCCTTATCTTTTTTTCTTAGCTAAAATTATTTTTTTTAAATAATTTTAATTGATTTCAGAGAGAAGGGAGAGAGAGAGAGAGAAACATCAATGATGAGAGAGAATCATTGATTGGCTGCCTCCTGCACACCCCCTATCCGGGATCCAGCCTGCAACCCAGGCATGCGCCTTTGACCGGAATCAAACCTGGGACCAATTGAACCTGGGACCCTTCAGTCCGTAGGCTGATGCTCCATCTACTGAGCCAAACTGGCTAGGGCCACAAAGATGGTTTATGCCTTAAAAGTGAAGGCATCTCTTCCCAGCCTTCGCCCCGTCCCCCAGGTCTC
>NW_006285040.1:6975921-6979913 GCF_000327345.1 Myotis davidii
ATTTTATATATGTTATTCTAAGTCCTAGTCTTATCCTGTCCTTATCTTTTTTTCTTAGCTAAAATTATTTTTTTTAAATAATTTTAATTGATTTCAGAGAGAAGGGAGAGAGAGAGAGAGAAACATCAATGATGAGAGAGAATCATTGATTGGCTGCCTCCTGCACACCCCCTATCCGGGATCCAGCCTGCAACCCAGGCATGCGCCTTTGACCGGAATCAAACCTGGGACCAATTGAACCTGGGACCCTTCAGTCCGTAGGCTGATGCTCCATCTACTGAGCCAAACTGGCTAGGGCTTCCCTAAAATTTTTTACTCCTCCCTAAGTGTTGTCCATCAGAAGGACATCTCATTAGATAGCAATGAAGGATGAATTGGTAAAATACTTTCTCTAGGATTGTAAATGGAACAACTGTAAGATAGAATATTTTTGGTTATTAGTAATATAGAATATACAGCTAAGGATAAAATAAAAAAGCATTCTCTGCACAAGCTTTGGAGCATATGGTTTCATGGCCCTTAAAGTATGCTTCAGTTTCTTACCGTTGTGGATTTTTTTGCACATGCCATACAACTATAAAGTATAACCATCTCCTTGTAAACACTTGAAACACACTGATGATAAGTAAAATGTGAATGTCATAGAAATACATCTTAGAGCACTACCTACTACTGGCTGAGGAACAGTCCAAAGAGATGATTGCCTTGTGAAGAAATCCAAAGGGTACCAATGGTTAGGTTTTCAAAGCAAGAACCACTGGTTAATATTTACTTCAAATGTGTGCTCCTGGTCCCTGAAAATGCATGTTTTTAAACGTTGTCTTTACTTATAGTTTCAAATTTAACTCTCATCGGTATTAAGTATCCACTACATACCATAGAAGACACTATTTTTCATAAAGCAGTCACATGCATTGAAGTTAGGATTACCAGCTGATACATATATATATTTTTGCACCTCACTCAAAAACAGAATCACTATAGCGCATGTCATGCTTCCACGCCTTCCTTGCTGAAGAACGAAATGTATGAAGTACCGGGAGTTGGCTTCCAGATTGGAAGGAAGCCAGCTTAGTGCTCTGGCAGGACCACATCATTCTGCTCAGCTCCAAATCCCACAGCAGGCTCTCCAGGCTCTTCTTGCTCTGCTTCAGGGTTTGCTTCTTCCTTCACAATGTTCAGCTGCTCCTCTGCTGGGCCCTCCTCTACTTCTGGGTCAGCCACCTCTATCCCATCCTCTGGGGCCTTGGGCACCATCAAGTTGGCCTCAGCATCATTTGTATCAGCATTTTGATTTTCTTCTTCAGCCCAGCTCTTCCTCAGCTCAGCCTCTGCCATCTCAGCTGTCACTTGGGCCCCATCTTTTTTAACTTTCTCTGTTGGAACAGCTTCAACAGCAGCTTCACTGCCATCGTGGACTGGAGATGGCTCTCGGCTGGCCTTCTGGTTCTCCTGGATGCTGCCATGGCTACTGCTGGCGCTGCCCAGCCGGGAGGAGGCCACCACGGCCTTCACTGCTGCCTGATTGGAAACAGAAGGGTCGGGTGTCACCTCCACTGAAAATCCCAAACTAGAGCCCAATCTCAACTTTGCATCTAGGAAGTTTGCTTTTTATGTTAGTGTTCAATCTTTCAAAATATTAATTATACCAAGATTGTTATATGAAAACTCGTTTGGAGAAATAACAGAAAAATCTCTTTAATCCTAAACCGGTCTGTGTATTCAATTATCTGGACAATTGAAAGTCCGAGTAAATGTGTTTGTCCATGGATTACCAGTTTTCAAAAATTTTAGAGTGTGTTTCCCAAAGTATTCGTTTCATGAAACATTGGTTCCATAGATGTATTATAATAGAGGTTATAGGGATAAAAGAGTTCCATGGTCAGACTTATTTGAGAAATCCCGAGTTAATTAAGGTTATTTAATCCTTAATTATTTAAATTAGTTTAACCATGAAACACTTCAGGTTTATTTAGTATCGGCCTATAAGTGATGTCTGAGTAGAGCACCATTTTTTGCCCCCAGCTATTCTCTAAAATCCTTGTATATACAGCTGGTCCTAAACACCAATATATAAGAGAAAAGCTATTTTCTCTATTCCACATATGTCTTATAAAAATAGATACATTTCTCTGGATAATTTTCTGTCATTTGAATTTTTTAAATTTTTACCAAGTATGCTAATTATTTATCTATATTATAAAACATAGTTTTTAAAGATTGTTTCCCAATATTCACATATTCATGAAGAAGACAACTTTCTGAATAAATATCAGTTTCCTAAACAATGCCATTTAATCAGGTCAGCTTTAAGTAAATGAGAAGCAGTGATAATGTATTTGGTGAGTAAATCTCAATATACAACATATTTCCCTTTTTTAACAATAAATTACTATCACGGATAATTTAAGACTGTAAGTGGTTTTATGCCAGCATGGTTGGTATCTCAAAGCAGGATTCTCCTGTTACCACAGGAGATGAATAATAGTATTAGATGAAGAATGGTGGAATTGTCTTTGGTAGTTCAAGATAAGGGAGACATCTTTAAAACAAGTCAAATGCCATCTTACCTTAAGCTTGCGTCGGGCATTGAATTCTTGGAGCTTCTTTTGAGCAGTATCCATGTGTACAAAATTGGCTGCTTTGCCTGTGACCCATGGGTGCTGGAGAGCTTGGAAGGTAGTCAGCCGTTTCTTAGGATCCAAAACAATTAATTTCCTGACCTGAAGTGACAAAGAGCCAAAGGAGATTTTTATGGTGACTTGGGCTTGCCCCTCAGCTTGTGAACTTCTAGGTCTGATTCTGTTTCCCTACCATTACCACTGAATACACTTAAAAACATTTTTTTAAAGCTATCAGAGACCAACATGGGTAAGAATGGCTTCAGGCAGTGGTAGCTGAGGGAGTGAAAAGACAGTGGTGTATGCCACCTGAAAGCCCAAACTGTGAGAAGACTTTCCAACAGAGGTCAAAGAAACAGGTCCTGGCTGGCCTGTGGAGTGTAAGCTCTTTCAAGGAGAACCGGCATCTGAATAATACTAGGCTGCACTTCACATCACTTAGAATTCAGAACTTCAAACACGTCTCAGTGAAGATGGAATCATTTGCTCATCATCATTCATTCTGTGGGGATTAAGTGACAAAAATGGGATAGTATCATAGCCTTTATGATTATGCCACAATGCATGCATTTACGGTTCTCTCTAATCTTTTGGGGATACTTGAAGAAATCAACAGAGTGCAGGGGTAAAAACCTATTTAGAATCAAAGTAAGGTGGTAGTGGCTTGGGGACATGATTTGTTTTAAGAACTGAATGCAGCCATGGCAGCCCATTCTGGGAGGTTTACCCTTACTTCTGAGAAAGAGCAGACAATAAATTGCCAGGAAGATCAACAACCCAAATAAGGCTAAGAAGGGGGGTATCTGGAGTGAGTCAGAGACTATTTGAAGTCAGAAGGCATGTTCAAGCCCTACTTAAGTCTCCAACTGTTATGACCCTAGACAAAGACCTACTGTGAATTGAGTGCTGATGGACACTCTCCTAGGCCCTTTTGTTATATGATCTCCTTTCCTTTGTAAATCCATTCATCCTATATAATAAAAAAAAATGCCAGGCTCATGGCTGGCGAGCGCAGCAGCAGTAGTGGGAGCCTCTCCTGCCTCCACAGCAGCACTAAGGATGTCCGACTGAGGGCTTAGGCCCGCTCGCCCATAGGGAGCGGGCCTAAGCCAACAGTCAGACATCCCCCAAGGGCTCCCAGACTGCAAGAGGGCACAGGATGGGCTGAGGGACTCCCCCCCCCCAAGTGCATGAATTTGCATGCACCGGGCCCCTAGAGTGTGTGTGTGTGTGTGTGAAAAATCATAGCTATCATCTGTTGAATTCATATCCTATCTAATAAAAGAGAAACATGGTAATTAGCATACAACTGCTACCCTTCCCATTGGCTAATCAGGGCGATATGCAAATTAACTGCCAGCCAAGATGGCG
>NW_006285040.1:6980454-6981154 GCF_000327345.1 Myotis davidii
TTGTGCCCTGACCCCCCAATCGGCCCTACCCTGAGCGTGACTGAGGGTGGCATCACAACCTCCGGATTGCCTTGCTCTGTGCATGACAGGGGGTGATACCCCAACTCCCCAATCGGCCCTGCTCTGAGCCCGACCAGGGGCTGCATCTAGGGATTGGGCCTGCCCTCTGCCACCCGGGAGCAGGCCTAAGTCAGCAGGTCGTTATCTCCCGAGGGGTCCCAGACTTTGAGAGGGCACAGGCCAGGCTGAGGGACCCCCCCCCTCCCAAGTGCACAAATTTTTGTGCACCGGGCTTCTAGTGTATATATATATAAAATTTTAAAAACACATAAAATCCTTTGCATAACCTTATTAATTCATAAAAGAGGGATGGAAGGAAGCTCAGAAAGGTTTAGTGACTTGTCTAAGGTCAACTTGTAATTGGTGGAAAATGTATTCAAACTCAGGTCTGTGCTACCTCAGAGTTCATCTTGTGGTCACTACACAGTAGTGCCTCCCAGTCAGTCAACATCTCTGATCTTTGGTCTACTAGGGTGTAAAATGAGGAACTTTGAATGATTTAAGGTCTGACATATAATCCTTTGCATAACCTTATTAATTCATAAAGGAGGGATGGAAGGAAGCTCAGAAAGATTTAGTGACTTGTCTAAGGTCTACTTGTAATTGGTGGAAAATGTATTCAAACTCAGGTCTGTGCTAC
>NW_006285040.1:6981381-6982443 GCF_000327345.1 Myotis davidii
AACAGGTGAACTACTTTTTATGTAAATGATGCCTACTCTTTAACAATATCCTTGACACTTAGATATTTTCCTCCCATTTTTCAATCATCCTTTTCCTCTTCCTCATGATTACCATTCTCTTCCTCATGAAAATACAAAGAATTTATTGAAAGACAATAGGTACTGAAAATTTACATATACCAGCATTAATCTTTACATTTGAAGATATTGAAGCACTGAATTATTAAGAAACTTGCAGAAGGTCAGAGAGATCCAGGTTTCAAACCCAAACCTTACAAATACCCTACAGCCCCCTTACAACTTGACTCCCCCCTCATTGGCACCGTTGCCTCTGTTGAATACAGAACAGATGTGGGTTCTGCTAGTAAGTACAGATTCAGGATTCCTGTAGTTCTGAAGCTTTATAAATTTATTGACTAACAGAATTTAGTTAACTGAAGAAACATCACTACTAACTAATGCTCTTATCCATTTAATTTTGGAAGGGATAAAAAAATATGAAAGGAGGGCTAAATAAAGGAACTATTATTGAGTTGGTGGTTGTTACTTAGCATGTATTATATCCTTTAAGTCTCCCAATAATCTAGAGATAGGTACCAGTGTCATCCCAGATAAGAAAACTAAATCATAAACAGGTTATATAACAAGCCCAAGGCTATACCTTTAGGTTGTGAGGAAAGGGGCACTTGAATCTGTGTCCAATTTTTTAAAATCCATGGTCTCTGCCCTGATTCATTGTTTCACTCCGTAAACATTTATAGTCTGTATTACATGTCCATATGGCACTAAGATCTGGGCACATATGTTTGATCCTCTTCCAAAGCTTAAGGAAGGCTTTTGCACAAGTAAATATAAGTGGGGACTATCATGAAAGAGGAAGTCTAGGGTCAAAAGAATAATTTAGCAAAGGAAGGAGGAGGGACTGCCAAAGGGGGGCAGACTAAGCCTCCCTGAGGAGTCAAATGACAGCTAAGGCTTGAAGATAAGAGTTACCCCTGCAAGAGGTGTGTGTGTGTGTGTGTGTGTGTGTTTTGTGTGTGTGTGTGTGTGTGTGTGAGAGAG
>NW_006285040.1:6982520-7003250 GCF_000327345.1 Myotis davidii
GTGAGGAGGAAGAGGGGGAAGAATGGAGGAAAGAACATTACAAGGCAGAAGAGAGAACAATGACTCTGAATCCAGAGCTGCAAGGACTGGAAGCCTGGTGCACTGGAGTGCAGAGACCAAAGGAAAGCGACAGGAAATGAGTGGTATGAGAGAGGGTGACAGGCTCCAGACCAGGCGATGTGAGTAGATCTTGTTATGGAGCTTGGATTTATCCTAAGAGACTTGACATGATGTAATTTACTTACAAGATTATACCTGTGGATCCTGTGTAGCGAAGGTCATGAGAAGAGGCAGGAAGATCAGACAGGAGGTTGTGACAGTGGTCCAGTGGGAGAGATTGGAGTGTGGGTTGGACAGTGGTGGTGGCAGTAAAGAGAAGTGGATGGATTCAAGAGATGTTTAGGAGTGTGGGGCCTGACTTGAGGGCAAAGTTTGGGATGACACATCCACATGTCACACATACTCCCTCGCTGCCTAGGCACACTGGAAAAGTCACGGCCTATAGGGGATCTGCCTCATGAAAGAATGTGGATGGTAAAGAAAAAATGTTTGGAGGGGAAAAAAAAAGCTTTGGATGAGAGGTCTGGAAACCTGATTCTTTAGTTCCTGACAATGACTTTTTGCTAGAAAGCTATATGACCTTGGACAGTCATTTCATTTCTCTGGGCTTTAGCACATTCATCTTGAAAATTAGGGAAGCACCTGGCCCGTGTGGCTCAGTGGTCGAGCGTCGATCTATGAACCAGGAAGTATGGTTCGATTCCCATTCAGGGCATATGCCCAACTTGTGAGCTTGATCCCCAGTGTGGGGCATGCAGGAGGCAGCCAATTAATGATTCTCTCTCATCATGGATGTTTTTATCTCTCCCTCCCTCTTACTTTCTCTTTGAAATCAATAAAAAATATACATTTTTTTTAAATGAAGGGAAGTCATCTTAGATCCCTTGGAGATTTAATTTCTGTGATTTAAAAGTCAGCTTTTAGTAATTTCTGAATAATTTTTTTCTAGAGGATCGATGGTAAATGTTTAATTATATACTAGTATCCTCTTTATTTTAGAACTGGTGGGCCATCTCCCCATTCATTTCCTGAATGCAAACAAACTTCAATATGAGCCTAAGTGACAAGCAAAGTAAATCAAGCCAACAACAACAAAAGCGAACAAAATGCACTGGTAGTACAGTGTAACTTATGTACAATGCCAATGGTGCATGGTGGGACTTGTGTTAGTGTCAGGGTATTTTAATAAGTTTAAACATTTTAAGAAAAGAATACTGTTTTAGTTTAAATACAACCAAATCTAGGTAATAGCCAGCCATGTTAAAACAGAATTCTTCTGTGTAAATTATGTTTAGATTCACCTAGCACATCTGTCTTCATAAGCAAGGCTCTACATGGACTAAGTGGGAAAAGATCATTATTACTGTAGTAATTTGTAATCTGTGATAACTCAGCTAATGATGAGTCAAACATATCTATTTTCCATTATGTATAACGAAAATTTATTAGCTTGCATTGTTTTACTAAAAATACAATTATAAAGAAATAAGATATTAAGAGGGGCAAATTTTACAAATGACACTGCCCACTAGTAAGCTAAAAATGAATGTGAGGGATTTTCTTTTTTTGTTTTGATCACACTTACCAAGTCCTTGGCATTTAGAGATACTTCATCCCACCAGGGGGAGATAAAGTAATATTCACAATTCAGAATTCTCCTGAACATGAACTGGTCACCTCTCTCATCATAGAATGGTTCAAATCCACAAAGTCTAGAGGGACAAAAGATAGAGAATACAACGTCTTTCAAAACTTAAGTATCTTTCACCAATATTTTTGTAGAAATTTCAAGATTGTTCTTTCTCACAGCTTCATGTTATGAATGCAAGTCTACTCGGCACAGGTATGTTACAATTTGTCTCTGAGTGTGTAAACACACAATCACGTTATCAGGAAGTAGGAATAGATACAAAACCAACTTAAGATTTCTAAGAACAGTTACACTCATATTCATAATTATGACACAAAACACCTATGACAATAGCTAACATTATTATAAGCACCATGCTCATGACTCTCCATGAATTTTTTCTCCAGGAATCGAGAAGATAGTGATTGATTAGAGTTCCAGTTTATTACAAGGTGGAAGAATTAGGATTTAGAGAATAAAGAGATTTAAAGGTGGGAAGAAAAGATTTTTCAGCCATTTTTATTCACCCCTATCCACTGAATTCCTACGTATACATAAGCATTATATTTCTACTGCATTCCAGTTTGGATTTCAGAGTGAACAAAGACAGGAGCTAAAACTACTGTTGGAGAACGGCCTTTTGAAACTTCATACAGTGAACAGATAGATGCAACCAACAGAGATGAGCAGCCTAGAGTCTCTTCCACCTTGTATGAGAACCTCACTGTTGTACATTTTACAGACATTTCACTATGTTCCCACTCATTTTCCACAGCAGGGTCAGGGGAAAAAAAGAATGGAGGAAGTGGGAGAAAAGAAATGGAGAACCACCTGTGGCATCCCAAAGAGAGAGAGAGGAAAAGTGAGCTTCAGGTCCAGGATCACGAAGCCTCCACTGTTTCTAGATGATGAAGGTTCTGAAATCACTAGGCACCAAAAGGAAACTATATAAAAAAAAAAAAAAAATCCCTGCCAGGGCATGTGTTGCAATTGACAGAGGAATGGGGCAAGGAAGAGGGGAAGAATGAATAAGTTAAAAAACATTTCCCCAAATTCTTCCTGGCCAGATTGGTGCAGAGCATGAAATGTTTTGCATCTCAACATAATGGGTTTCTAAGAAGAAACAATTCTGCACGACCCTTTGCTCTGGGAACATCCCTTTGGGAGAGTCTTTGTCTTTTTCAAACATTCAGGAGCAGCCAGGCAAAGGCAAGGCCAGAGGTGCTGTGGCCCAGGCCATGCACCCCCATCTCCCACTGCAGTGCCCCCAAAGAGGATCCGACTCCAGCTTAAGGAGAGAAGGGAGCGTATGTCCACACCTTGACAAGGAGGCAGCCCAGCCTTACCTGGCCCTCCACAACCCTAGAAAAATAGCCTGTTGGTTAGTCATGGAGAAATGAGCCAACTTTCCAGGTTTAGTTTAGCTTGTGTTTCCTGGAAATCTAGAGAGAAAAATGACAGTTCAGAAGGTACAGTACTCAATGTGCCTTTCTTTCATTTCAATCATGTCAGCAACTTTGTGGTTTGGTGACAGAGGTAAAAAGTTTGTCATGTCAGCCTGAAGTGCCAAAAGTGAAAGAAATGTGACACACAGCAGAGCGCACACACACACACACACACACACACGTCAAAAACCCTTTAGAAATGGGAAAATGAGACTGCTGACAAGGACCACTTAGGAGGGTGCTACGATTACACGGGCCTGATGTGTGAATGTGTAGTACAATGGCTCCAAGACATTGGGCAGAAGTGCCTTGTTGAAAGCTGAAGGAGAGTTTGAATCTCTGACGTTAATCTGATTCTGACTCTGACCTCAGCATTGCAGTAGTTGTTTTTGTCTGTGGGGACAAGAGTTTAGTTGTAAAGGTAGAGGGACCAGAATTCCCGTGAGAAACAACAACATGGCCTTCAGTTCCAGCCTACTGTCATCCTTGGAAATAGCAAGGTCATAACACAAAATGGCCTGGCGGAACTTTCAATGATAATAAAGGAGATGCATAGGTCCAAGGGCACAGTTCCCTGGAGAAAATGTTCCGTGAACCTCCCCAGGTAGCCTTCACCAATTACTAATGAGCTACAGATACATGAAAAGTCCCCAGGCCCCTGGCAATGGGCAAGGAGACACCTGATGGGTGGTGCTGCTCTTATGTCAGTCAGGGGCCAAGCAGATGTACAGTCCTGAGTTCATCCTAGCTGATGCCTGTGTGGGTGGCCAGAGAGTTTCATGCCTGGGGCACATAAAAAATAAAGGCCCCCAGGCTAACAGGAGTTAGACCCAAATTAAGGGATATTTGTTGTAAGCAGCAATCTTATTTTCATTCTGGGGGTTCCTGCTGCTACTTTCAACCAACACCTATTAATTAATGACCTTAAGTAACTAGGGGGAAGGACAATTAAAATTATTTTCAAGGCTATAAGATGTGTCTCAAATGATCACAGATTTTTCTCTTTATTTCTCCTTGTCAGTGACCATACCATGGAGTTATAGTCATTCCATATTTCAGTTTTTCAGGGTGACTGTAGCTTAATTTCCTACTTCCATCTCTCTGAGTTCTTATACATCCGTAATGCTTTAACCCCCCCCCCCATAACATTTTAACATGAAATTGTAACTGGGTGGGCATAGTTACATTTTAGGGGCAAATAGGAATCATTATTTGTGTAGTTCAGTTTTTCTCTTAATGTCACTAAATATGATATGTCACCTCCATAATTCAGGAGACAATACATAGGAATCATTATTTGTATAGTTCAGTTTTTCTCTTATGTCACTATGATATGTCACCTCCATAATTCAGGAGACAATATTCTTTCCCAGTATAAAAGTGATCTCAAATATAAGCTGAAGGAATTTAGGAATTCTATCATGTGGTCTTAGGAATTCATGTTAATGAATTAAGAACTTAGTGTGGCAAACAGAAATTACCTAACATTTTTCACTTTCATAAGAAAAAACATGGTCTCTACCTCTCCAAATCTTCTGAAGCTTCAATACATTCAGGAAATATCTTTGGGCATCACATAATCGCCTCTGGCTACTGATAGGTTGCTTGTTGACCCTTTCGTCTTTTTTTTTTTTTTTTTGCAGGAAGTTCGACCGTTTAGTCTTGGCTACTGACCAACGTCTGTGCTCAGAGTTTACTAACTTGGTTGGGGGTCTGACCGCAGTCACCCCATGCCTAGCCATATTACCTAAACACCGCAATTTCTAGGATCACCATCAAATTAAAAACAAAACAAAACAAAGCCCTCCTTCTTCCATGAAATGAATTGTGTCCCCTTTCTAATTCCTCTATTAAAGCCTTAACCAACCTGATGGGATTTGGAGATGAGGCTTTTGGTAGGAAATCAGGGTTGGAGATCATGAGGGCGGGACCACATGATGGAATAAGTGCCATGTTAAGAAGAGGCACCAGAGAGCTAGCTTCCTCTCTCTGCTATGTGAGGACACAGTGAGAAGGTGTTTGTCTACAAGTCAGGAAGAAAACTCACACCAGAACTCGACCTATTGGCACCTTAACCTTGGACTTCCAGCCTCCAGAACTGTGAGGATAAATGTCTGTGTTTAAGCCACCCAGTCTGTGGTATTTTATTATGGCAGGCTGACCTGACAATATACTTTCTTCTACATTCTCTAAAATCCCTTTACAGAATTGAATATTATAGGTTCCAACAATTAACCTTGCAGTAGCCTTTAAATGGCAACCAAATCTGCTTGTTTTGAATTAAATTCTGGAACTCATTGATATCTTGCTTTTTTGCTGTTGTAGGCATATTCTTCACTCTTCTATCATTCTTTCTTATTTCCCCTGTATGCATCTGCAATTCCATCATCTCTTTGGCAAGTTTCCCAAAACCCTTTGTTTATTGATAGAAGGAGCTCAAGAATGGAATTGGGGATACCAGAGAGTGAGAGATTTAGCCCACTTTTTTCCCCTACCTAATGTTTCTCAGAATGTACAGTATTAAACTCAAGGGCTTTGAGAACCCAACAGAGAAAGGAAATAAAACTGATAGCTAAAATGCATTTAAGACATTTCTGATGGGAAATGTCCCAGTTTGGGGTTGCTTAAGAGATTAAATATCTATTTTCCCTTTAAAAAGGACTAATACCCTAATTATTTCGACAAGATGCAAATAGGTAAAATAATAGCATTTAAAATAAATGAACACGGGTTTCACATACATTATTATCACCAAATAATGAATTTTCCCCCAAATCTGCTCTGCATTGCATAGCAGAATGGGACACAGAAAGCCCTGGACAGGAGTACTGGCCCCAAGAAAATTACAAAATAAAAAGCAATGCTCAATTTCAGAAAATTATATCACTTTGTATGTTTAGTATGTTGTAGAAAATCACAAAAAGTCAAAAAGTAATCTTGCTTTTTATGAGGACCTGAGTACCTAGCGAATATTACAGTAAAGGCAGACAGTTTGCATGAAGATTGCTTTTCTTCACTTACAGGATGTAGGTGATTATCCCCACAGACCACATGTCCACCTCAGGTCCGTAGGCGCAGCCTCTAAGAATTTCAGGTGCTGCAGGAAGAGCAAAAATTGTGTTAAATTGGAGTTTAAATTCAACACTTACATTTTAATAACAAGCAATGGGGAAGAAATGAATTCATCAACATAAACTTCAGAAGAGTTTTATAACCAATCTTCTTTCCCCAAACCAAAGTAGAAGGCTACAATTCTTACGTCTATATTCGTGGGAGAAATTATTGTCTCTGTGTTTAGAGTGCATAAAGAGAAAGCTGTTAGCTTTAATATTCCACATTATGTAGAGCTCTGTCTCTGCTACAAAAGATCCCTTACTTCAAAGGGAGCTTTGTACACAGAAAGGAAAGAAAAAGAAGTTTGGCATAGTAAGGGAACAGGCACCTTGAGACCTCGGTCTGTTTGGAGCGCGGGTGTTCGCGAGTGTCTGTGTTTGACAGAGACCAGACCAGGGAAACAGTGGGAAGGACTGAAAAGTCCCTAGTGCCGAAAGGCTGGAACAGGAGCTGGGAGGGCCCTGGCATATGCCCCCAGGTGGTGGTGAGAACTACAGAGAGCAGCTGTCCCCAGTGAGTTTGGGACTATGAACTGAGAAAGGAGGACTTCTCTGTGTAGAATGGGGCTGCTCCTGTTAGCCCTGCCCACACTGTGAAAGAGGAAGGCGTTCTCAACCACAAAACAGCCCTTAGTACAGAACTGTGAAGAGCTCTTTTATGTTTTATTACCTTGGAGCCATGAAAATGGAGAGTTAACTGAATCCAAGCCGGTGGATTGCAGGTGGCGTTGGTTTGCCTTACTAACAAAGGAAGAAAAGATGCCAGAAGTCTACCGTCTATGCAGAAATAAGGCTCCGAACTGCAGCCCAGAGTGGGCTTTTTTATTTTAAACAAAAGTGCTGTCGGTGTCAGTGGGGCCCCAAAGGAGCTGATTGATGAGTGCTGAGGGCTCCTGAGGGAGGCCATGGGGATGGGGGAGGGGGGCACCACATTCCTCCTCGTGGCTGGGGACAGGAGAGCAAGTGAACGGGACCCCCGTCCCTGCAGGCTGGAAATGCCATACTGCCACAGTGAGCTGTCCGCATGGGACTCTGGATTTAACTTTCAGGAAGAAACACAGCGGCTATTCCACTGACATATTTCCGTACTACTCTCCTCTCCCCATCCTTCCCCAGTCAGGTTCTTCTCATTCCTGTAGAACTTGTGTTCCAGGCGACATAGAAGATGAAGAGCCTGTGCAGTGAAATGGTGTGCATTACAGCACTCTTAGCAGCAAGTCGGCAAAACGCACCCTTTAAGGAATCATATCTGGGGCCAAGTAGTTCTCATGCATAGGCAAATTATTCCTAGAAAACTTCCCTTTTAAGATTCAATTAACATAATTAAGGAAAATGCATGCCGCATGCTAACACCATTCACTCTGTCAGGTTAGCTTTCATTTCCCAGAGCAATCTGTACCCCACAGACGGTTCCTTGGGGCCCCAGCAGCCCCAACACTGAATTCCCACTCACAAATGCTTTGCTCACCATAATGCATAGAAAACTCAAGTTAGGCTGCCGCTCTCACGAGGGCTCCTACCTCTGTCTGTGCATCTGAGAGCTGTTCAGGCTGGGAACCGAAATGCATGCACAGGTCTTCACAGCCGTGAAGGGCTACCCAGCCCCACACTGCATTTAAACAGCAATACAGAAATGGGGTGGGCAGAGCCTTTTACAGTTTCTGGGTCTTGGATTCAACCTCTAAAATCCGAGCGAATTGGACTGGCTATTTCCAAGTTTACTTTGAGTTTTAGCCGGCAAGCCACTGCGATGCTGGTAAAGGGAGAGTCACTGGCAGTTCAAGCAAGACGAGAGGACAGTACCCTACCCACGGAACCTGCTACACTCCCTCCCTCCTGCCAGAGCGCCTTCTGTGTGTGCGGCTCCGTGGGCACTTCTCTTGTTGGCTCCAGTGAAACCAGCCCTCCCATCCTGTGCTGTTTAGAGGTCAGCACGCTGTCGCAAAGGTGAGGTGCTTTTGCTGGCCGTTATTCACAGCTCCCAGGCCAACAGCCTCCAATAAAGTGAATACCGTGGAACAAATTCTCTTCGAAACCACTTTCTAGGGCATCTAGCGTTCTTAACTGCCATGGCAATATCTCCCTTCATAGCACTGGGTACAACCTCACTTTCCAGAGGCAATTCATCTCCTTGTAAGGCATTATGTTGCAATGCACGTGAACTTGTGGGATGACAAGCTGAATTTTCCATCAGGAGGCTCATAGACAAAAGAAATATAGAATGTGTTTGTCCTCCATAAAACATTTCTCTTAAGATTTTTTTAAAAAGAAATTAATAATATTTATTAATCATAATATAAAATTTGGGTAAAACAAACTCTAAACACCTAGACACAGTTAGATACCATTCATACTATCCTTTAAATGTTTGCAATTACTAGTCAATGTGACCTTGCCTTCAGAGCCGGCAGAACATACTCTTGTAATCAATCTATCCGAAGCCTTTCCAAGAGCCAAAAGCTTTTCTAGAATGAAGTTCAGGCTCTGGCACGCCAGGGCTTCAAGTCTCCCAGGGATCAAATATCCTTGCAGGGAATTCTACTTACGTGTGATTTTCTTAGAGTGAGAAATAGCTGACTACCTCCAACTTAGTTCAAGAAAAGGCGTCAGATAGCCCACCTTTAATACTATAAGCACATCTGGATGTCCTTCCTATATTTTCTCAACTCATTGCCAAACAAACAAACCAACAAAGTGGAGGAGGGAGAAAATTTCAGGTGTGATACAGTTTTTAGAATTAATTTAAAATAATTTAGAGTCATCTTTTCTGAAATAGTCAGTAATCATTTATTGATTTTCCTGGCTATCTTTTAAGTTTCCTTTTCTGCCTGACCCAAGTTCCCTGCCACTTCCTAAAATTACCTTATCGGTCATGCTATTGTCCATTGAACACTAACTACTACAGAGGTCCTAGGAGAAAACATACTCCAATCTCCAATGAAGAATAATTTTGGTAGATAGTTTTGAAATTGCCTAGATATCAGACATACCTTTTAAAGAAGCAATTTTAGCTGAATATAAAAATTATATTAGAAATTCCAACTCTAATTATAATACTTATTCACCAGTATACCACTTAGACCTCACAGTGCTGATTTTTTTATAAGACCATAGTACCATTAGAATATCTAGAGATTGAGGATCTCTCTAGAGATAGGAGTGATTGTCAATTTATTAAATAAACTCACTGTACCAAATTCTGGAAATGGTCTTAAATAAAAAGCATCAGGTGTGGAGTATGACACCCAGGGACCATTCGTGCAAGGTTTTCCCTCTTTTCCTAAAGCCCTAGACTCCAAGGCCTAGAGAAAAATTAAGGTTGATTTTGGTCCTTGATTGTACCTTCATTTTGCCAATGTGCTAGGGGCAGTGGTCGGCAAACTGCGGCTCGAAAGCCACATGTAGCTCTTTGGCCCCTTGAGTGTGGCTCTTCCACAAAATACCGACTTCTGCGCATGGGCCACAAAGTTTCAATCGCACTGTACACGCGCGCCTGCACGTGGTATTTTGTGGAAGAGCCACACTCAAGGGGCCAAAGAGCCGCATATGGCTTGCGAGCCGCAGTATGCCGACCACGGCCCTAGGAGACCTTTATTATCCCTTCCTACCTAACAAACCAACAAACTGGAGGGAGAAAATCATCTCAGGTGTAATACAGAGTGAAAATTACAGAGTAGCATTCTTTATCAGAGGACTTTTTCAAACTACTGTTAACTGTTTTGAGAAAGTCAAATCCAAGGGAGACTAGGTTAATGAAATTAACAGGTTCATTCATTCACTCATTAAAGAATTATGAGCGATTCGTTAAGCACCTGCTGTATGGAAGGCAGTGTGTTAGGTGGTGCTAGGGCAGTGGTCGGCAAACTCATTAGTCAACAGAACCAAATATCAACAGTACAACGATTGAAATTTCTTTTGAGAGCCAAATTTTTTAAACTTAAACTATATAGGTAGGTACATTGTTATTAACTTAATTAGGGTACTCCTAAGGCTTAGGAAGAGCCACACTCAAGAGGCCAAAGAGCTGCATGTGGCTCGCGAGCCTGTTTGCCGACCATGGTGCTAGGGGAAGAGGAGTGAGGTGTTAGAGTTCAAGCCTGCCATCATGGAGCTTATAGTTTGGAGGGGGAAGGTGAGGTTGATCAAGAAAGCCATGTGAAGAAACGCAAAGTGGTGATTGGACGTGCTTGTAGGGAGTGTGTCTCTGAGAGAGGGTTGACTTGGTCAGAATGAGAAAGCAGTTTAACCTGAGATGTAAAGGATCCAGAGCAGTTAACTAGGCAAAGTGGGAGAGGGCAGTGGTTGGGGAAAGAGAGAAGAGGGTGCGGGCGGAGAAAGCACATATGAAGAGACCTTGTGGCAGAAAGGAGCAAGGGGCACCCAAGGAACTGGGGGAAGTCAGTGTGGCTGGAGCACTTAGCAGGCAGGTCAAAGCCAGGCTACAGATTCTAGTGGGTCAGGGTTGCTGTTTGTTTATGAATTCTCTCCTATCTTTCATTTTAATGATTCAAAACATACGTGTGTGTGTGTGTGTGTGTGTGTGTGTGTGTGTGTGTCTTTTTTTCATCTTAAAGCCTGAATCTATCTTTACTTCTATGCTACAGCATAGGAAATTTTCACTGTAGAGGCTTTTCTTAAATTCAGAGTTTCTTGGGGCCACAAAAATCTATGTTTTAGGCTCTAACTCAGCCTTTCCATTTTCCTGGACTCTCTTGGTCTTTTAATGCTATAAATATTAGTCAATCCACCTCTCACTTAATATTTTTTCATTTAAGTTGTTAAAAAGTCTTCTTTGCCACATGAACTGTGGGATATTTCTCGATATCTTTTTTTAAGATAATAGCACAGAGGCCACACCTCTTTTTTAAAATTTATCTTTATTGTTGAACGTATTACAGATGTCCCTCTTTTTCCCCTATTTAAACCCCCCATCCCCCACCAACTATTGTTGGATGAAGAAAGTTAGCCTGTTTCTTTTTCTTACCTTTCCATTTTTGTGGGATGAGGTGGGGTATAAAAAAAAATAAACCGAATTAATAAATAAACCCAACTCATCCTAATATGAACACTATTTAAGAATCTCTTTTGTATATGGAGATGCAAATATAAAGTCATGGACTTAGAATTCAAACTCTGACCAGTGTTTAGTATGGCAAGTATTGCTTTTTTTTTCTAAAGGTGCTATAAATCTTACTGATAACTATCGCTGATTCTTTTGAAACTTTTTATTTCATGCATATCTTTTCTGCAGCAACATTTTAAAATGGAACATTTTGCAGGTGTTCAGGGCCCAAATAACATATTTTAAGTTAAGTCTTCTACCCACTTGCCATCAATCACCTCTTCCTTCTGATCTCTATCCCACACATCATTCCACCCTCACGTACGATAACAGAGCTGAATCTCACAGCCCTGTGTGTTCGTGGGAACGGCTGGCTCTGTTCCTAAGTAGTCACAGTTACAAAGAAGTAGGTGCAGAAAACGACATAGATGGAGAGACAGAAGTTAAGGAATACCAGGACCTTAAAAGATGGTCTCTAAACCAGAGAGAACAGGAGAAATGAGGATAAGATGTTGGTGAGAGCCTCTTTAGACTCCATTTGATCAGCCATCTCAGGCCAAATTATATGTGGTTAACTTTGATTTAACTCGGTGGTTTCCATACTCCTCAAGTTGACTACACAGTTACACGCAGCTGTAGTGGTAATATTTAAAAACCATGTATCTTCTGGGTAATACCAAAATTAGTGGGATTCTTCCTCCCTCCCCTTGTTGGTAGCCCTGAATCCTGAGAAATAAGTCAATCAGCTTTTGAGACCATTTCCCAGCCCAGGGAGGCAGCCTCTTCTACTGCTGACAGCTTTAGATGTTAAGAGTGTTTTATATATCGAAGCCCAAATCTGTGCCTTTCAGCATTCATTCACAATTCTTAATTCTGTCCTGTGGAGCCTCCTCTACTATTTGATATCTATGAATGATAAATGTGGTCTTTCTCGTCTTTCTGGCCTCCTAATGGTATTGCCCAGGGATCTATCTGGGTCATTTCCTCTTCTGCCTGGAGAGTCTCATGACTTTAAATAGCGCCTATAAGCTGATAATGCCACATCTGTACCAACCACCATGTCCTTGCTCCTGAACTTCAAACATATACACCCTTCTGCCCACAGGTCATCTCTCCAGGATGTCTAACAGGCATCTCAAAATCAACAAGGCCTAACCTGTTGTTCCAAAAGTCTCCTTCATGTAAGTAAATGTTAACTCTATCCTTCCAGTTGGAGCTTTCGGATCCCTTTCTCCTACCATTTCCCGCCTTGTCACTGCACTACAACCAACCAGCCTCCTTCCCGGACCTTAAAGACACCCAGGCGTGTTCCTGCCTCAGAACTGGTGTCTCTGTCCCCTCTACCTGGGATGTTATTCCCCAGACATCACATGTTTGCTCTCTCCCTCACCTCATTCAAGTCTTTGCTCTTATGTTCCCTCTAAGTGAAGCCTTCCCTGAGCACCCTGTTTAAATTGCGGCCCAGGCCCCTGGCACTTCCTATTCTCTTTCCTAATTCCATATCCTTCCATGGAAATTGTCATTTCTTTTCATCTAATGTACACACTCATTTTGTTTATTACTTGTCTTCTTCCACTGCAATGTACCATCCTTAAAGAGAAGAGTGTTTTGTTTTTCACTTTTATACCTCTAACACCTGTACACCGCCTGGTGTGTAATAGGAGTTCAGTAAATATTTATTAAACAAAAAAGGAGCAAACGTCTACAAAATTGAAGTTCCACAGGATACACATTGTTTAGGTCAGTACCAGACCAATGCAGAGACCTCAAGAGATTCATTTCCTGTAGATGTAAAACTCCCAAGAAGCTTAAAATAAGCCCACATTCAACCTGCAAAGTCCTGTCCTCTGCAAGGTCAAGAACAAAGGAGCTATGGCCTTTCCTCACCACTTTTCTTTACCTGGCACTTGTTCATTTGGATCAGGCATCGTAAGCATGCCTCTGGGACAGTCATATGATGCTTGGGGACACAGTGTATCTCAGGGACAAAGAAGGGCTGTGGTCAGGAACAGAAGCTGGATCTGGGCACCCTCTACCCACCTGCTTAACATTCTCTTTCTTCCTCTCACCTGCCCTGCTCCCTTCCTATTGTCGACAAGCCCCACGGGAACCCTCGGGTACAAACACCATCTATCAAGCAGAATGTTACAGAAAGTGCAGTTGACATTTTACTGTGTATTTAATTCTTCTAGTTTTTAAAAAGTTCATAGTCAGAAGAAAGTCATCACTGGGGGTATTTAATTAATTCTCAGGTGAGATCATTTCTTACATGTTTTGATTACCTCTAAAGTACCCTTCTTATTTCACGTTAGCTATTTAGTCATCTAGAAAAGAACAAAACCACGTCTTTTATCAAAGTATTTTGAAAGCTTGTATTTTATGTTTACTTCTTTTCATTTATATTTTTCTACATTTTTCTTATTAGTGTGTGTTCTTGTGGCAGAAACCTCTCTGACTGTAGGTTGTTGAAAAATTGTTTTTAATTTTGGTATAGTGAACATAATAGCTTATTTCTAACGAGACCCTGGGAAATGCCAAGAGATAATAAATACTTAACAGCTATGGACCCTGGAAATAGAATTTGAATAAATAGACAAGTAGAAATATGAAACATGAAATACACAGTTTAATTAAACTTACAACTGAGTTGGATAATTGGTATTAGGGATATTTTTATCTCACCCATCACCATATTAGTTTCTTTCCTACTCTACCAGCTTATAGAGTAGACCCTTGAACAGCACGAGCATACACTGCACAAGTCTACTCACACACAGATCTTTTTCAATCAATACATACAGTGCTCTAAATGTACTTCCTTTTCCTTGTGGTATTCTTAATAACATTTCTTTTCTCTAGCTTACTTTACTGTAAGAATACAGTACATAATAAATACATAACATACTGGTATGTGCTAATCGACTGTTCATGTGATCGGTAAGGTCTCACAGCAACAGTAGATTATTGATAGTTAAGTGTTGGGAGAGTCTAAAGACATACATGGATTTTTGACTGCAAGGTGTTGGCAGCCCTAACCCTCAAGTTATTCAAGGGTCAACTATCCTTCTTTTCTGTGATTGCGATGGGTAGGTTTTAGCTAGTTAAGTCTTAAATAGCTAAAGCAGTTAAGACATTTGGGTAGTAATACTGCATAGTGACATTGTAGCACATTTATTAGGAGTCACGGACCAATGGATTTTTTTTTTTTGAAACCTATTTATTTCCCCAAGAACAAGATGTCGAGAATTTATTTAATGTTGAACTGTTCAGGAATTAATTCAGAGAACTAGTCATTAATTTCATCTAGCTGGGTCTCAAATTTTAATTTTCTGGTCTGGAGTTTTGTTTCAACTGGCATATTTCTCAGGAAATAATATTTGCTTAAACACAAGCATCTGATTTTATTTTGAGATTTACTTATAAGAGAACCCTCTGGGTAAAGGATTTCTGAATGGCTTTTCCTTTTTGTATTTCTTGACAAATGACAAATGGTATAACATAAACACCCACTTTCCAGTATACATAGAAATAACTGACCTAGGATGCAAGGAAACAAGCTCACATCTTCCCTCTCCATCAATTACATGGCCCTCAGACACTTTGAGTTAAATGTAAAGTCCCCGTATAAAGGAGCACACTAGTCTTGTACTTGAGTCTCATTTTCAACTCATTCTATAAACAGACAGTTTCCTTTCTACCTAAGTATCTCAGAAGGACACACACCAAACTGATGTCAGTGCTTATATGTGGTAAGGAGAGAAGGGGCTAGAACTGAGGGTGAACCTCACAGGGAACTTTAGCCTGGTCCATAAACGGTGTAATTGTTTGTAAGACAGATAAACAGTCATTATTATATTAAATTTTAAAAAATTCAGAACTCTGCATCTTTCCTCGGCTCCAGGCCATCTACTTCCTTTGCCCTGATGTTACTGTGACTCCTGTTTTCTCCTAACTCAGCTTTTCCAGTTTTCCTGTGTTACTATGCACAGGTGTATTTTTAAAATCCTGCACCCTCAACTACTCCCACTTTGAAGTAATATTTTATAATATACTGAAGTAATATTTTTGTGAACCTCCTTAGGCCAAGAGAATGTATAAATAACTGTTTATTTATACATAATTTAGACCGTGCTCTTGTAATTAAATATATGGAACTTGTTTTTGACTTCCAAGCCTGCCTCAGCCTAGAAAAGTAATTCCATGCGTATGTTTAGTACATGAGTCCACAAAAGCATTTTAATTTTCATCTCAATTCTCTCTCTTCCCCTACCCCAGTGTTCTTGCTTCTTTCTCCTCCTTTTCTTATAATTTAGCAAATGACTGCTTCCTGGTGAGCATCTACCTATATAGCAGAGTGGAAGGATTATCTCAATCACATTCAACCACTCAATTCCCTCTTTCCCAATTACACAGCCCTAGGGTGACGTGGATGTCTACAGAGGAAAAAATAGTAAATGGAAAATAGGCCTTCATCATAAGGTGGCATTTCCTGTAAGACAGGCTTGTTTATGGCAAGGACAAGCATCTGATATAGTAGTTTTACAATCATTTTATATGTAAAAAATAAATGATTGGACTTCGGAGTAGGTCAGACACATTATCTGCCGAGAAGCTGTTTGTGAAGTGACAATAAACTGTGTGTAGATTTCTGACACGAGAAGGCCAAGAAGGAGCATTTACAGTAGCTTTCTCATTTGTCTTCTTCTGACCTCTTTTCTCCTAAAATTCAACTGTCATAATGTCATTGTCGGGATATTTATAAAATACTGATTTGAGTTTAAAATATGATGGTTCTGATTAAGAACCTTTGATAAATTACTGTTATCTACCAAAGCAAGTCTGAATTGTTTAGATTGATGTACAAATTCTTTGAAAATATGGTCCATCTGACCTTTCCAAGTCCATCTGTATCCTCTGTTCCAAGGAGTCTACGTTCCAGTCATGCAAAGAGATGAAGTAACAAACAGTCCCCGAACTTGCCAGATGCTAGTGCTCCTCTGTGACTTTCCCTGCTGGCGAAGAATGCGTGGTGGCCACCTCTTCACTTGTTAAACTCCTACACATCCGTCAGTGTCCAGCTCAAATGTTCCTCTCTGTACTCTTGAGCCTTTGGCTCAGATAAATATAAAATGGATCATAATAGACTTTGGTTTATTGTGTACAGGTCTTTCTTTTATAGCCCATGAAATCCTTGGAGGGCAAGGTCATACTGTTCTTGCTCTTGTAATCTCAGTGCCTAAAATGGAGCCCATTAGACAGCTAATGTTTATTTTATCAATGAATGAATCATTCATTCACAGAATGACCATTCTGGTATGCTGCAAAAAAGAACTGCTCTTATCACTATTATTAAAGCCCTTGGAAGGTTGCTGTTCTCTCTTAGTCACAGAAGGGACTCTGAGAGATCATTAATGTAATTGCATACTGGTCTTCCCAAGCTTTAGGCTGTTGGCAGATGAATTTAGCCACCGAGGAAAAAAAAGGGTGAGTTTCTTGCTGGCATAGGTTAACAGCTATTGTTCTGTCTCTGGATTGTGCAGTGTGTGTGGGGTGCCTTCAGGCCATCCTGGGAGATTGTGCAAGAGGATGTGAGGGCTGTTGCACTGTCCATCTCCAGAGACTGGGGAGCTCTGGCAGGGAAAGGCTACCCGAAGCCCTTCTGTTAATGAGGCTAGGCCAGTGCCATCAATGAGAACTAGGGACTGCCCCATTCTCTCTGTTGTCCTATATACCATCTGAATTAATGACACACCCTTCCTTGCACACCCTCCCAAATAAAAGCAAATAAGGAAAGTGACAAAGAGCTCATGGCTTTAATTCCAAAAACAAATAAAGCTGTTTTCCTGTCTTCTTCACCAGTGATGGTCTTTCTGCTACTGAGTGGGTCCAGGAGTAGCTACTGCCCAAAAGGCAGATGCAGAGCCCCCCAGTCCTCCCCACGTGGGCCCCCTCCATCCCTGCTGTTCTAACAGGGGTGCCCTAAAACTGACATGATAGAGCCCCTTATAAGTAAGAAGAGGTGGTCTGAGGATCATTGGCATATGCCTTCCTTGTGGAGACTCGCATTAAATTGTAAGCATTTTAAAGAGAGATATTAGGAGTTTAAAAAATCAGAACATTAAATAAAACAGATTTCAAATAACAGTGAAACTATAAAATGTCAGTACTAAAGAGCGTACCGCAATACCCTGGGGTTCCACACACCGTCTTCATGAGCACTTGATGGTCCACAATTTTGGAGAGTCCAAAATCAGCTAACAACACAAGAAAAAAAAAGCAAGTTTTTTTCTCAGCTTATATGACAGAATACCATTGTTATTCAAAATAAAACATTTGTTTGTTTTTGTATTTGATGAGTGGATGTAGATGGAGACCAGTCACCAGGGAGAGAAAAATTAAAAAGAATAGTAATAATATTTTAAATCTTGCTTTAAATTGGAGGAAAATATGATTCCTAAATACATTTTATACCTTTTTTCCTGTAATTCCCAGCTTTCAGCGTATAAGCTATTTCTTCTTGAAGTAATAGTTGCAAGAGACATATTTTGTTAAATATTAATTCTAAGATTTATGAAACTAACTCTGAAGGACCATATAGAATTAGTGATGTAATTCAGAGCTTTTAATCCACTGGAACGAATTAAAATAAAAAATGAGGCTTTCATAAATATTGAAAAAATGAACAGAAACATCAAAAGGTTTATTCTATTTCAAAACAATGTCATTCCCTAGTGTATTTGATGGATAAGAATTTACTCTCGGATGAGAAAGATGACTTTTTTTTTTTTTTGCAAAAATCCTTTTTATTTATTCCACAGACTATTACCTAGATAAAACATTATCAAAGGCCACTATCATTATGGTCTACTTGCTGGGCTACATCTGCCTCACTCAGGAAACACCAGGAGCACTTTGAGGCCATTCTTCACGAGAGGCAGGTGCAGAATGGATGCCATTTTAGACTTCAGAGATAAACCCACTTTTCCATGGAGAAGCCAGATCCTTATCAGAGGCAGCAGCAGGAAGTCCTTCAGAAAGAAAGGCGCTCCTGCCTAAATTAGAATCTATCCACCCATTTAAAGACATTTCTCTAAGGATAAAATCTTTGAAAGTGATGTCAAAGGAAATGGGAGCCTGCCTGCCGTCCGTCCGTCCGCTGCTTTCAGGAGTGATTATGAGAACACGCTGCTGCCCTGCAGGACGTCAGCATCTTTTCTTTAGGGTCTTGCATTCACAAAGCACATTCTGTGGTCGAAGCGAGTCCATGATATGTATGACTTAATCTTCACAGGTGTTAACACTTGCAAATGCAGTGAACTCATCAGATTAGCATGATCAAGGACAGCACCAAGAGAGAAATGTCCTTCAGAGGATTTAATTTAAAAAATGTGAAACCCTGCACAGGCAGGACAAAACAGATTCTGCTAGGGAGAATTCATCTAAAATTAATTCTACTTTTTTGCAAATGAACATTTACTTTGGAAGGCACATGGAAAGTAATATTTAATATGGGTTTTTTTCTAAAATGCTGATTGAAAGATCTCTTTGGGTAGATCCCAAAGTTCATCTTTGCAGTTCCTCAAAAAGCTTATTGAAAAAAACAAACAAACAAGGTTTCCAGAGTCAGACTAGCTGTCAGTGTACACGTTAGCATTTTAAAGGTTTGGGGATACGTCCTGAAGAAATAAAAATCTTGTTGAAGTTGGCATTTTCTAACTTATTCTAACAGCAGAGCTCAGTTTATCTCTGTTCATATAAGCAAGTGACTCAGAGCCTAAATTCACTGATAGGTACCAAACACTTGGTGTCAGAGTTCTTGATTATTTAAAATTAGGCTCCACCTAATTTGTGGAATGAAAGTTAATAACCAAGAAAGAAGCATTATGTTATCTGTGATTTTTTTCTATATAAACATATTTACAAAATACAATTTCACCTCCTGAAGTTCCTGTTATTTCTAAGAGTTGTGATTCCTTTGTGTGCCCAGCATTGCAACACTAACTTTAGGCACTAATTCAGGTTAACATTCCAGGAAAGTGCACAGGCTTCCAACACTGTGCCTTATTCCTTTACAGACAACAAATATCCGAGAAAATTGAGTGGAGGTGACATTGAGTGGAGCCATATTTAACAATTCCCCAGAATACATTTCTTCTGTTCTGGAAACGGGGTCAGCAGAGGTCAGGTTATGTCCTCACCAATTTTGAGTGGTGCATCTGGGGCTGGAGTTGCATAGAGGAGATTCTCCGGCTTGAGATCACGATGGACAATCCCATTTTCATGGAGGTACTAATAGGGAATATAATGAAGTAACATTCATATAATTATATTTATGGTTCCAACATTTTTATTTACTATTTTCAGAACTTTAATAATCTTTACTAAATTATGTGATTCAACAACACACACATATAATTTCAAAATAAACACCATAAAGAAAAACTATACATCGTTCTAGAAGAGCTTGTATATAGTGACCTAAAAGTGAAATGCAATTTAAATAATATAGAACCAAATAAGTAAATACATACAGAAATAAATAAAATAGGACCAAAAGCCAGGAATAAAATATTTACCCCTCAGAGAATATTAGTTGTAGTTCTCTTTATGCATATCAGCTTAAATTTGGTTAATTATTATTATAATAAAGTCAAGGTGCTGTGTCTTGAAATTTGGTTTATTATCTAGAAAGCATAATTGTATGTGTCATCTTATAAATTCAGAACCAGGGCAAAGACTTCAAATTATCGTTTGAACAGACATTTAGATGTAAGTAATTATTATAGAGAACACATGCAATCCAGGACCCTGTGCAGGTCTCTCTCCTCACTGCCTCAGGTGTCCGCCCCCGCCCCACTCCCATCCCTACTACTGCTCTTGCCTTCAGCAGGCCACATGGCCAGCTCCTCTCCAGACCATGCTCCACACTGTCACAGGGTCATATGAGGAAGGGAGGGGGAAAGAGGAAAGGAGAGGGAGAGAAACATCAATAATGAGAGAGAATCATTGACTGGCTGCCTCCTGCATGTCCCCCACTGGGGATCAAGCCCACAACCCGGGCATGTGCCCTTGGCCGGAATCGAACTCGAAACCCTTCAGTCCACAGGCCAACGCTCTATCCACTGAGCCAAACTGGTTAGGGCCCACAGGGTCATTTTTGTAAAGTGCAGATCTAGTCAGGTCACTCCCTGCTTTTGCTTGCTTTTGGGGTTGAGTGGCCGCAGCAATGCAGCCTTTGCTTTTGTATCTCCAGCAGGGGTCGAAAACTCTCCAGGGGCATGCAGGCATGTAAAAGAATGAAGGGAGTTGGAAGCATGTGAAATAAGAGGGAGACACTGGGAAGTCCTAGGGTCTGCAGCTGTCCCTGGAGGGAGTATGACTCTGAGGAGGCCAAGGTGACTCAGGGTCAGCAAGATGCTG